>NW_026131908.1:0-33367 GCF_903995435.1 Acomys russatus
GTACAAAGCGTTTATCTTGGTATTCTGTGGTTCCCTTTTCTTCATATTTATTGATAAGTAATTAGATAATAAAACTATAATATTTTAAAAATGAGTTGACAGGGGCTGGAGATGTAGCTAAGTGGGGGAAGTGATTGCTTAACATGAATGAAACTCTAAATTTAGGTTGCATCGCCATGATGTTGGAGGATGGTCTGGTGTATTTTGATGCTAATGACTGCTTACTGTCTCTGTGATTTACCTTTTGCTTAATAAAAAGCCATCCCACGTGGGCAGGGCAGGAAATAGGTGGGGCTAGGAGAGAGAGAGAGAGAGAGAGAGAGAGAGAGAGAGAGAGAGAGAGAGAGAGAGAGAGAGAGAGAGAGAGAGAGAGAGAGAGGAATGCTGGGAAAAAGAAAGACCACCACCAGGAGAAAGGAGAAGGAGAAAGACCTAAAGTTAAGAGAGGAAGGCTACCATGGGTTAGCTGGAGGAAAACCACATGGCCGGCGGCATGGATGGAGAATCCGGCCCAGATGAAGAACATGAACAAGTATTTAGGATTATGGATGGGAGCTAGCTTGATAGAAATTATTAGGAACAGATGGCATGGGATTGAGACAGGGATCCCATGCCTACCAGACTATAGGAGGTAGTTTAGAGGATTAATATCTGCCCTGGCCCAGGTTAACTAATGCTATTTTAAAATATAATAAGTGTCTGTGTCTTGATTGATTGCTAGCCGGGCCTACAGATAATACATGTAATTTAAAAAGCAATACCATAGAAAACTAGTCATGGTGGCAAAAGCCTAGAACTCCAGCACTCAGAGGCTAGAAGGAGGAGGATCCAAAGCTCAAGTCATCTTCAGCTATATAGAGAGTTCAAATCCAGCTGAGGCTTCAGGAGATCCTGCCTCAAAACAAAACAAACAAACAAACAAACAAACAGCACCAGTTGATGTAATGTGAAGTTACAGAGTGTACCTTGTGTATTGCTGGGTTTGTGTCTAAGGTCATTCTCGCCATAGTCAGCCAATGCCACATAACAAAGCCTGTCCATGGCTACTGACAGCCTAACAGCTTTTCTACATTATGGGTGACTTGTGTCATGTGTATCTGTGAAATACAACCAGATCAACAGCTTTTCAAACAGATTGCCTTGTGTGCTGAGCTCTGGTAAAACAAACAAACAAACAACAAACAAAAAGAATCCTTTGGCTGAATTGTCCATAGAACCCCATCCACCCAGAGGTAGAGAGAATAGTACCAAACTCCATGGAGCTGACCTTGAGATTCAACCCTGGCTAATGAAGATAAACACCAGAGCTTCTAAGAACCCAGACCACAGGGTGAGACAGCTGTAATGTGCTGCACAATACATTTCATACATCCCTGTGAGAAAGGGAGACCAGGCATGAACATGGAACTTGAAAAATTGGCATAGGTTGGGAGTGTGGTTGACCAGTTGTCTAGATTGGTGGTAGACCAGGGTTTTGTTTTGTTTTTTTTTTAAATCCCAAATTTGGAAGAAGAGACAATAGGCCAAGGTCAGCTTGGCAGCTGGTCCAAGGCCCTCTCACAAGCTCTTCCTAGCCTGAGGAAGAACTAACCCAACACCTAAGTAGATCAGACAAGGAACATTAGTACCTGCCAGCTGGTACTGCAATTTTCACTACTGATTGTGTTGTAAGCTAAAGAAGGCAGGCCAGCTCACTCCTACCCTCGGTTCACATAGGAATCCCTCCTAATTTAGGGACGGTCCCTTCCCACTCTACACTAGATGTGTGCTCTGGTGGCGTCTTGGTGAAGTAATATGGCAGCTTTGTGTCTTTCAATCACCTCTGCCCCTTCTTTTGACCTCCCTCTCCGCATCTGTAAAGGAAGGATGGTAACAGTGCCTGTCTCACAGATACCGTTAAACACTGCAAAGGGTATTAGTGGCTTATCCTGAGGCCTGGCACCTAGTATAAATTCGACAATGTTGACTTTTGCTATTTTAACTCTTTACAGTATTTGTTATTTTACATTGGAATCTTCCAAAAGCTGACTCGCGGGCAGATTTGGCTGTGTTGGCTGGCAGCCTACCGATACCAGGAGACACAAGCAATTAGGTTTTTCCAGGACAGTCCGAAGGGAACTAACCCTGCTATCTTCCAAATCGTAAGCGGATTTTATTGGGCCTTCCCACTTCTATGACAGGAAGAGAATATATTTGTTGTTGTTTTAAGCCACTTTTAGTAGCAACAATTTTTAAAAAATATACGGTAGCTCAGAGGACAGGCAGGGAAATGGATGAAATGTAGCAGGGTAAGAGGTTATTGCCAGCTTATCAGCAACAGGGACATATGGGTGAGGCTGCAGCCTTGGGTGTGGGGAAGATGATCAGTGAGATGAAGTAGGAGCACCGAGCCCCCAGGACTTGGCAGAGGTCCAACAGGAAGCCAAAGAGCCGAGTGATGGCCGTGTTTCTGGCTTGGACCATGCAGGCAGATAGGAGACGGCAAGGATGAATTCCAGGCCCTCCTGTGCCATGGCAGGGCTGAGCTGTTCCCCCTCCCAATAATGGCTGCTTCTGCACAGGCTGATCAGAACAAGCCCAAAGTGACAGCAGTGAGCCAGTCAGCAAACCCAGCCTCATCAACCTATGCAGGAGACCCAGGTGGGGACAGCATCTGGAGTTAGGGGGACTCAATGAAAGAAGGGTTGAATTGGATGGTCAGGAAGGAGCTAGCAGTACCCCTTAGGTCTAGCTTAGGAGGGGGACACTACCACTGCCATAGCAGGCCAGGAGTCCGCTGAACGTACCTCACTGGGACAGTCCCCAGCTAGATTAGGTTTCCAGACAGTACGCTCTCAGAAGCTCCATGCCAACTTGCACCAGGCTCACAACTCCCCCACTGCAGGATCAGGAGTGCCGTGCCCCCGCCCCAGCCCTAGACACAATGGGGCCAGCAGGCCACTACTTGTCTTTACTTCATTCTAAACTGCTACAAGGATCGGAAAGGGGGACAAAGGCCTGCTGTGAAGTGCTGATGGTACAAAACGGGAGCGAATAGTAAATAAAAAGGAAACACCCATGAGATGAGCCAGAAAAGAGATGCCAGCATTTATGCAAGTAGGCCAGAGCTGTGGGGGAGGGAGGGGGTGGAGATGCACTGGAAAGCAAATACTTTTGGCAGCAGGAAGATGCTCAGCTGGGGGGGGGGGCGGGCAGAGGGGGGCGGACCTGCTAGACTGTGATGGACTGACCCAACTGTTGGGAGGGCTTCTCTTCTCCAGCACATGAGGACTGAGAAGGGCTGAAGAAGATGGGGATCCAGGAGAAACAGGCTATTGGACACAAGCACAGACAGACAGACAGACAGACAGACAGACACACACACACACACACACACACACGAGATGAGAGAGAGAGAGGAGTGTGCACGCTAAGTGGGTTCTGAGGTGCTATGCTGGACCTCTGGATGACAGATGGTGGAAACAGGGCCACCATGGCAGGAGAGGTGTGTCCCAGGTGCGTGCTTGCTTCAGGAACGCTTCTGCAGAAGAGGCATTTCAAGTCTCTCTTACCGCAACGAACTTGAAGCATAACATTAACCTTTCTTAAGTGAACACTGCAGCGGCAATTTAAGCCGTGCACGGTTTTATTCAACCCCGCCCCCACTCCTCATCTAGTTCCAAAACATTCTCATCACCCCAAAAGGAAGTGTGTGTTTAGTCAGCAGTTGCTCCCATTGCTTGCCCCAACTCCCATGCTGGCCTCCCAGGACTGCGGAATTATATGATGTGTGACCTTTAGCACCTGCTGCGTTCATTTAGCATAAAGCAGATGTTGGAGCATCTTTTTTTTGATGGGTAGATAACAGAGGGGGTGATTTTTGAGCAGGAACATGCAGACAGGGAGACAAGAGAGAAAGGGCCTATGGTGGTAGTGGTGGTGGAGGAGGAGGAAGAGGAGGAGGAGGAGGAGGAGGAGGAGGAGGAAGACATAGTGGTTGTAGGAACTGAGTGCCTGCAGATAAACTTGGATGGCAATAGAGGGCATGAAGTAACCATTCAGTTCAGAAACGATGTCTAGCTGCAGTGTGGACTGAGGCAGGAAAGCCTGTTAGGCAGCTACCAAAAGGTGCTAGTCCCAGGAAAGGGAGGAGCTAAGGTAACACAGAAGAAGGAAGGACCACAGCGCTGCCTAAGCAGGCAAACTTGACAGGTGTGGCCCACCCACCTTGGAACTGAAGGAGACGGAGATGCAAGAGCCATGGGAGAATCTGAAGGGATAGGTAGCAGTGAGGTGAGGGGGAGTGTTCTGATATGGGAGAGTCACGCTTTGGGGTTCTGAGGGTCTTTTCGGTGGATCCAGAAAGATTTATGAACCTTGCTTCAGTTGTGAACTCTGCCTCTTGACGTGTACTGGGTTTCCATTCTATAGCCAGGGTCATGGAGAACCAGGGATTAGCCCTGGTACTCAAAGTGAAGTTGCTCATGGTGGAACTGTTGCCAGCCTCACCTGCTGTTGACCCTAAGCCCCAGCGCCACCCCAACCCTCACCCGCCCGACCCCCACCCAGCCTACCCAACTCCAGAAGGTGGCTGGCTGCCGTTTAAGGTACTGCTCCCATCTCTATTTCTTTCTTTCTTTCTTTCTTTCTTTTTTAAGATTTATTTATTTATTAAGTATATAGTGCACATCAGATCTCATTATAGATGGCTGTGAGCCACCATGTGGTTGCTGGGAATTAAACTCAGGACCTCTGGAGGGTAGTTAGTGCTCTTAACCACTGAGCCATTTCTCCAGCGCCCCCCCCCCGCCATCTCTATTTCTATTTGGTACTTCCTCACAAGGAAGAGGAATGGACCACACCAGAGCAGCCATTCCTGCCACAGCCTCACTTTAAGGGCAGCAGGTGGAGATGGGTTTAGGAGGGATGGGAGGGACAAAAAACAGAGGCAGGTGGATACTGTTCTCCCAGTAAACACTTAAAATCCCCAAAGACCCACCGCAGATGCGACTGAGCCTGAATCAGACCTCCGAGTCATGAGGCTGAAGCGGACACAGATAAGGTAACCGAGGAGACGTCCCCAGGGCATAGAGGCTGACTAGGTATCTATCTTTACACCACTTCAGAGCCGTTCCCGCATCGCATCTCAAGGTCAAGGCATTAGCCGCTTCTTCCCGGACCACGTGAGCAGGCTTATAGTACCATTGTGGGGAGAAAGATGCAAGTTTAACAATTTCATGGGTAAATTTGAGGCTTTGGGGACCTTCTTAACTGGTAAGAATAAATCCGCCCCAGAGGCCAAACAAAACCCAGGCCAAGAATGAAACCATCCAAAGCAAACAACTCTGGGAGGTGAGAGACGATGTCACTTGCAGGCAGGCAGGGAGGCAAGCCAGGGCTGTTATTTTAATGAAGCCAGCCAGTCATCCTCTTAGAATGGCCTGCCGAGGAGTCCAGGTTGCGTTCCCAAGGCCAAAGCTGACAGAGCTGCCAAAGAACGGCCTTGAAGTGTGTTTCTACCGTCCCTGAATGTTTGTCTTAATAATTTACAGAGAGGCGGCTCTCTCTTTAACACAAAACCCAAGGTCCATGGCCATTAGGCACCACTAGCTCCAAATCTTGACTTCATACAATGTCCCTGCTGTTGTCACAGCCAGGTCCTCTCCAGTCAACCCCCCCAACCACCACCCTCCACAGAGCTATTATGTATTTTTATACAATGGCTGAATGGGAGGGCTATTGTCTTTCTTTCCACTTTCTCTGGACTTGTCAGGTAGCTGAAGAACACGTGACTCCCCGCTTGCTTTTCAAGTTCAAATTCTTTTCTTGGGCACGGGGAGGTATCGCGTTTTGCAGCTGGCTAATGTGTGGGAAAGCGTTTGAGGGGTGCTATCAGGTAAGCCATAACTCTTGTTGCTATGAGGCCCTTTATAAAAAATGTCTCCGGGAAAGCGCACGCCATGACACAGAAAAATGAGCAGGCAGGACCCTCCTTCATTATACGAATATTCTCATTATGCCCAGGTAGTAGAAATCAGTTATTTTTGCCTACACAACATCCATTCTCCCTTACTTTTAGTAACGCACAATTTGAGGGTGGGGAAGGGTCTTTTCTGCCACCACCTCTGGTTCCAGATTGTCTGTCACAGAGCAAGACTTGGCCAATCCCCAGCTTCCACATCTGAGCGATTGGGTCAGAAATGGACAGCTAAGACCTGGGTAAGTAATTTTGGTGGATGGGTCATCAGCCTTTATTGACTAAACTAATCAATCACTATTCATGGAAGCCTACAGTGTGGGGAGGCTTACCCACGGAGAAAGATGCTAAACCTCAGTATGGCCTTGGCACCTCTTGTACCGGAAACCCATGGCTATGAGAGTCAAACTGTGTTGCGTTTCTGATTTATGAGCAGAAAATCCTAACAGGGTCCCACATAGGGCCTCCTCTGCCAGCCACCTGCTGATTCTCCTGTCTCTGCCTTCTATGGAGAGCTGGGAGTACAGCTGTGCCCTGGTCCATCTGGCTTTGTACCTGGGTCCCTGAGCTTGAATTTAAGGCTGTTAGGTTTGTACTCCTAGCTAGCGCTTGTACCTGCTGAGCCAAACGTCCTGGCCCATAAAAGATCTTTCCAGAGCTTCGTTCAGATGTCGCTCTGCTGCACATTCAATGGTTTCCATCTCCCTTTGCCTAAGGTCTATCTGTAGGACTCTGGTAGCCCACGAGAGAGACCTTATCTTAGCTGTGTGACCATGCCAACCAAGGCCCTGAACCCATCACCTTTGTCCTAACTCACTGTGTCCTGGCCATGTGGCCTTCTTTTTGCTGGACCTCCCTGATGGCATGCATGGGCAGTCTCACATTGAGCCCTTTGTACCATTCCTTCTTCAGCCTGGAGTCTTTCCCACATATTTCTGTGGATCTCTCTGCTTGACTTTTTCCCCCCAGGCCCTTTCTTGACAGTCTCGTGTAAAGCATTGTCTCTCGCTCAGCACTGCAGCCTAGAACAGCATTTGGCACACCCACAGGGGTTCTATAAACTTTATTTTTCGAGAGCCTGAGCAGGTGCTAAGTGTGAATGAGTGGCCTCGGACACAGCAACCTCTCTGGTCCCTCTGCTTTTTCCATCTCCATCATTAGCAAGCCTAGATGAGACCCACATTCTCTACCGAGCAGATCTCCTTAGTCTGAGACAGGCAATAGGGGACTACTTCCTTGCTACAAGCTACTTAGTTGGCCTCAGCTTCATAGGTTGGGGGTGAGGCCTACAAAAATGGTATCATGATACCATCCGAAGGGGGGGCTAGTCTTGGGAGTGGTTGCTGTTAGGACTACAAATTCATGGCATCCTCTACCTCTAGGCATTTTCCCCCAGCAGAAGGCTGTGTCGGCTTCTTATCTCTGCTTTAAATCCTTAGAAAGCCGAAGCGATTCTCTTCATTAAGGAGGCTCCCAGAGAGCTTTCCTCCCTTCCGACATTGATCCCAGTGGTCAGCAGTGCTGTCCAGGCCTCCTGTCCCAGAAGAGTGGCCTTTGCACTTTGTGTGTTGAAAGGGAAGCCCCTCCCACTCCTCAGTTAGCCACAGACCTCTCCTCGTCTTTTACTCCATGCAGTTTCGACACATTGGCAAATTTCTCGAAAACCACTGAGGTACGAAGTTAAAACAGAAAGGGGGGGGGGGGGAATCGATCTGTGGATGAAGCTAATTAAAATGCCTCTCCACAGGACTGTGCGGCTTCTCATCCCACACCTGGGAGGCAAAACTTGTCTCACTCATCATATTGGGAGATGGGGGTGGTGGTGGGGGTTGGGTGGAGGCGTGGAAATACTCTCAGAGTAAGCTGCAGATGGCAGCCTCGGTAAACTTCACCCGAGGGCCAGAGCTCTCTCACTGAGTCCCTTCCACAACAGCTTCGAAGCCGCAAGAAGAGGGGAGAAACATTGGGAACAAAGATGGGCAATTGGATGGCATGGGTCAATGTGGATCCCTTAGAGAGACTTACAAGGAAAGCAGAAAAGAAGCAGCTCTAGGCTAGGCTAGGCCTTAGTATACTGAAACTGATATCTAGAGGGTCGCTTTTTGTCCCCAGGCCCCACAAGCCAGACAGTGACAGAGCTGTAGTTAGAATTCAGGGAGGACATTAGGGTCCTTTCGCATCTAATGTGATCCCTCTGGGAGCCCTGCTAATAGGCAGAGACACCAAAAGTGCTGAGACTATGGGAGGAATGATGCGGCCAGCTGTAGAAGGTCATCACCTAAGACACACTACATTTGCAAACTGGGGTCCCCTCAAGAGCAGTCACAGTCGCATAACTGTTCACTTTGGGTTTGTTTTTTCCTCTTCCTCGTGTAGGAAAATTGCATAGAACAATCTTCCCAACATGAGGGTCTGATCAAGTTTGTCCTGCTGAAAACACTCCCCGTCACTACCTCCTACGAGAGCCCTGTGGTCTTTGTGGCTCCCTGTTCCTCACCCATACTCCTCAACAGTACAATCTATTAATACCATCCCACCTGCACGTCCCAGCTCACAATATGGGGCCCTTTCACTTGCTCAAGTTGTCCCCTCTGTCGGGAGCAACACCCTCCCCTCATCAACTTTAACTTGTCCTTGTAGGAAGAATGTAAGAAAGATTTCTCCGAAGCCTCAAGCGTGGGTTAGCAAATCTGGGCTCAAACTGTCAAAACGAAATTGACAGTGAGTGACATTCACGGAGGACCCCTCATGTGGTCTACACCTGACATGTATATTCTTTGTCTCTTTATGCATTCCACCCTCACTCAGCGCCATGCGGTGAGGCGTCTTAGTGTTATACCGTCATAGGTGAGAAAGCCAAGACACAGATCTGTTTCGCACTGTGGGCAATAGGGCAGAGAGTGGCTGTTGGTAGAGATCTTTCAGCGGAGACTGGATGAAGAGAATGGGACCAACATGGGATTATCAGGGAAGAACAATCCAAATGGCCAAAACAGCAGGTAGCAAGGTCCCGAGACCGTTTATGTACTGGAGAAACAGAGGTAATTGGACAAAAGAAGACAGATGCTAGAGGGGTCTGCACCGGGAGCCTCCTGTGGTCTACAAGAAAGATTTTACTTATTAGATTTTATATAGATTATTTATATAGATTTGTTCGATTTACTAGATTCTCAGTGTCTCACCAGTCTGGATGAATCTTGCAAGGGGTAAAGCAGGTGAGTGCCTGGAGGGGTAGGGTGCAAGATAGAAGGTCTGAAAACACACTTCACCCATCCTTATGGGTCACTGCACGCAGTCATACAGGCCGTGTTCTGCATTACTGGTTCCTCTGCATCCTGCTAGGACCGTGCACCTTTGTAGTACTGCTTGCCCAGCCCTCAGTTCCCTATCTGAAAGCAAGTGTCCTCAAAGTGTTTTTGTTTCTTAATTAAATTCCAGCAACCTGCTCCTTTTAAATTGCATCAAATTATCAGGCCATCTGTTACCTGGGCAAGCACAGAGACTGGGGGCCACTCCTAGGGAGGCTGCTGTGCTCTCCTAGGCATCTGAGCCCCACCAAAGGGGACTCTGGGAAGGATTTTTAAAGCAGCCCTACTTTTATTTATAAGATTGGAAAACAGCTGGCTGTTCGAAATCAATGCCATCAATCTCTATCTGCATATCCGAGCCTTAGAGAAGTGGCAGGTGCTGCCCAGGGTCACAGGAGGGAACTTCAGGTCGGGGGACAGGTGCTTCTGCCAGCTCTCCATCCGGCCAACTCTCTTCTTGCTGCCTGGTTTCTAGGCTACCACAGGCTACTGCTCTCAGCTGCTACAGCTTAATTGTCAACATGCCCCTTCTGTTCAGGGCGTAGGAAGTGTATCTCTCAATTCCACCTCTGAGAAAGATCGGTGGGTTGGGTAGGCCCGATGCAGAAAGGATGAAGGCCTGAGATGATTTCCAACAGGCCAAGTCATTTTTTTTTTTTTCCCCTTACCGTACTGGGAAAGGCATCTAGAACTGTCTCTATAGCTTTTCTCTCTACAGATGGGGCCATGGGACAGATCTATAGGGAAAGTGGGTTTTGACAGCTGTCGGGCACTCCCGTCACAGGCTACAATTTCCCGAGGAAGTGCTGGCCACCGGAGGGAGGCTGACACTTCCAAATCAATTTTTTAAAAAAATAACCCGTCCAGTTTATGATATTTTGTCATAGTAGGCCTGGGATACTAAGAGAGTTTTCAAGGTCAGTGGGTGGTAAAGGCAGTTTTGTTTGACCTTAAAGGCCGTGGTCTTAGCTGTGGACTCACACTTGGGTGAATAGACCCATGCATGCATGAGAAAATCTCGTCACAGCGCAATTACAGCAAAGTCATTTTGGTGACAGGGTGGGGAAGAGGGAGATACAGGCAGGGGAAAAAAAAAATCAATTGCTAATTTCTCTGCCTTCAAGTGCAAACATAGGCACTCTCTATGCTCCCTGCTGCTTTACCACCAGGAATCCTGGACTCAGCAGAGAAGGCAGCAGGGCAGAGCGGGCCTTGCTTAGAGAAGCCATGGGTCAGAACACGATGGAAACAAAAACACCTGCCTGAGCCTGGCAAGCAGCTACATCCAGGTCACCTGCAGGACAGTAGCTTCTGGAAAGAGAGAGAAGCAACAGTGTGAGAGGATGGGTTTTACACCACAAACTCCTAATGGAGCGCCCACAGATCTGAACTACTTGTTCTTCAAAGGGTTACATTTCTCCTCTTTTTCTGATGTCTCCTTCCCTCTTGTCAAGAAAAGCAAGGGAAGAGCCCAGAGAGCCGAATGTCCAGAACCTGCTAACAGAAACAATGTGAATCCAGCTCCTGACAGGTGCTCAGATGAAAGAAGAGGAAGTGGGTGTTGGTAACCACTGTAGATGTTGTCTATTTATTTATGTATGTAGTCTGGGCTGGCCTCAAATGTCCTATGTAGCCAAGGATGACCTTGAACTTCTGATACCCACCCCCCCACACCATTTCTGGAATGGTAGGGTGACAGATGTGCACCACTGTGCCCAGTTTATGGAATGCTGAGATGGAACCCATAGCTCATGTCTAACTAGGCAAAATCTCTATGAACTGAACATCTTTGGCCCTAGGAGTCAGCTCTTGAGATCGCACTCTGATACCATATTAACAATAGCTAGAAAGCCAGAAGGTCGTCTGCCTGCACAGCACAGTGGCCCTGGCACCCACCCTCATACTCTGGCCTTTACTATGCCAACCAGGCAAGTGCTTCTGTGGGCTGCAATCCACCTACTGTGAATTTCTGACCACAGGCTTTTCCAATTTTCAGCTGGGCCTGCCTGCATTCTTTTAGAGCCTGGAATTTATTCAACTTCCCATTACTGGCTGGCTGTGAAACAGAGCAGAAAATGCCAGTCTTCTTTCTTTCACATTCCATACTGAGCAGACACCACAACAGACCTCACATCTAAACTACCAGAATCTAGCTAGGCTCAAAGAGCTCTCACCAGCCTCTCAAGGATGAGGGGCACCCTGGTACGGTGCAAGGAACCTCAGCCTGGGGCCACAAAAGAGGAGGGCTCAAAGCTCGGCATCAGCGTTGATTGACAGTTCAGCCTAGATGAGCATTCTTGGCTTACATTCCCGCTTAAACCTTGGCCTGTAAGTCATTCGACACAGTCACAGAGCCTTTCGAATGTGACAGCACCATTCCTCCCTGCTGGGGGAGAAAGAGCCCAGACAAACAAGCAAAAAACAATATGACAGTGGGAGGGGCTACTCAGGGAACGCAACGGGACCAAAGCACATAGCGATCGGTCAAGTGTGCCTTGAATGGATGTGGAAGGCCTCCCTGAGGAGGTAACATTGAAACTAAGACCTGAGTGGCAAGAAGCTATCTATGTCAAATGGCAGGCAGAAGAGTGTTGAGGAAGTTGATTCAAGACAACAGGGTTGAGCCACACTTGATGGTTCAGAGAGGAGTCACGTGACTAGATTATCATGCATGGAGCATGATGTGAGGAATGACAATGCTGGACAGAGACTGGGGCCAGATCCTATAGTGGCTTTAAACTGGGGTATATGTGAAGATTGGGGGGGGGGGGGCTACGGGAAAACCACCAGCTACATTTGTTATGCACATGACATGTCCCCTACAGGCTCATGTGTGAGGCTTGGTTTGCCAGCATGTAGGCTCTTGGAAAGCAAATGGGTCCTGAGGAATGTGACCTAATAAATAGCATATTCCTTTGTAAATCCATAATACGGTAGTGTTACTGAATAAAGACGAAAAGCAGGAGGTAGGGCCAATATAGTGGAAGTAGACCACTGGGTGTACACCCTTAGGTATTTATCTTGTCCTGGCCTCTTCCTATGTTCTCTTTCTGCTTCCTGTCTGCCACGATGTGAGCAGCCTATGCCGCATGCTCCTGCCGCCATGAGGCTCTGCCTCACTGTGGTCCCAGAAACAGCAGAGTCAAATAATGTGGATCGAACCCTACAACTGGGAGCCAAAATCCTGATCCCCCCCCCTCAACACACCTCAGTTAGTTATGCAGGGCATTTGTCATACCAGTGCAAAGTCTAACACAAGATCTCCTTTTGAATCTCAAAAGAAAAAAAGAAAACTAAAGGAGCCTTACTCTGTTACTGCTAATAGAATGCCTCTAATTGCCAAATGAATCTGTATCTGGTGAGGGTGTACACACACACACACACACACACACACACACACACACACACACACACAAGTTGGGGGTGGGAGTACTTACGAAAAGTTTAGGCGTCTCATCAGGCTTTGAGTAAAAGCAGGGAATGGGGTGGGAGCCTCCAGAGGGCTTTAAGCCAGAAGGGTGGGAGCTATGTCCTCAATTCATGTTACCCACACACAACATGACATTGATTTTACTGCAAAAGGCTACTTAGCCTAAAAAGTACCAGAACTATTACCAAGTACAAGATTATCTCCAATGTACAAGTTGATCTAGCAGCAGCAGCAGCAGCAGCAGCAGCAGCAGCGGCGGCGGCGGCGGCGGCAGCAACAATGCTTGTGCTCACTGACTCCAAAATTCTGCCCACTTCCAATTTTCACCTTTTTTTACCCTCATTCCCTTTCACCAAGACACACCCCGTCCACAGCTGACATGTCGGGCCTTCCCTACCCGTGCCATCTTTTCTCTCCATCTGTTCTTTGGTGGCCAAGCTAAGAAAAATGCCTCTTTATTTCTCCTTTTAGAGATTTATAAGGTATCCGGGGCACTGAAGGGAAGCTGAGTAACTAAAAATGGCTAGTCTAACCCAGTGACTGGCAACCAGGCCACCCTCTAGCAGCTCTGTGGGATCTTTACAGATTAATTATGTCTGATCCCTGATGGCTAAGAAGGACACAGGAGTTTTCCCTAGGAGAAAAGTTGTCACGGATTCCCTGAGGAGCCCACTGGGAATTACTCCTCAAAATCACTAGCGTCCATCTCCCTCCTGCTCATCGGGCCTTGTCTCGGAGAGTCTTTTATATGACACACTCATCCAGCCTCCCATGGTACCAAGCTCATGTTCTGAGAAACACACCTTGGGGAACCCTGGACCAATGTCACCTCATCTTGCAGTCATTCAGGACAGGTCCTCCAGGTGACTTGGATGGTCCTCGGAGTTAGAGGAGCATCTAGTAACAAAATTGGGGCATTAGGCAGGGATAGTAAGAAGTGGGGTGCACCTAAACTGAGGGTAAAATCCATAGCTGGAATTTCCTTAACTAGATGGTTTTGACTTTACCCCATACTGCTGGCCTGCCAAGAAAACCATGATGGAACTGGGGCGCGGAGCACTATGGAGGCACCAAGCTTTTGGGCTGACTCAAGGAATGAACTGTGAGGCCGTACTCAAACCTCCCACATTCCTGTGCCCCCCTGTCAGTGTGACTTTGTGACACAGCCGCTCAGAGGATAATATGCCCAGCCAATCCCCTGTGACCTTGTGAGGCTGATGTGTCCTTCTTGGATGAATAATACCCAAGAGGGATGGTAAAGGCCTTTGGAGAAGTTGCTTGAACTTTCCAAATCTCAGCTTTTCCACCCTTTCAAGAATTAAAAAGAGGGACTGTTTCAATGGCGCTTCAGCCTGATGCCTTCAGGCTACCCTGAAGAGTTTGATAAATGTCTGTTGTGGATGACAGTAGTAAACAGTAGAAGGGCACTCTAGAAACACTGTCACTTGCACAAAACCCCCCAAGTCTCAAATGATGCTCTTCTCTCAGGATGAGTCAGTGGGTTCTGGGGCCTGAGCATCTTTGAAGTAGGCGCAAACACTGCCTGCTCAAAGCGAGCCAGAGGGCCACAGGCCATCAGAGAGTACGCTCTTAGTCCCTAGACCAAGCAGGCTGAACAAGACTAAAGAGAGAGCATACAAAACACCACCCACTAAACACCGAGGTTAAAGCTCACCCCATGGAGTGTGTCTAACATGCAGAGAAGCTCCTTGGCGCAATCTATACGGCTCTACAGGGGCCCCAGGTCCTCATGGAAGCTCACAGACTCATAATCCTCTTACAAATGGGGAAACTGTACACTAGGGATGCAGTGAGGCCACCAAGGGGCCATAACTTGCCAGGTGAAGGCTGCAACCAAAAAGGGAGGGAGACACTAACGCTCAGGGAGCTGCCTCACAAACATTAGGGCATTTGATCCACGCAATACACCCACACGGTAGACATTACTGCTTACAAGAGGCCACACGTGACGCTTAAGCAGGCAGCGAGGAAAATGAATGCAAATCAAGTCTCAGCTCATTAAGACACTAATAACCCCACGTCCCTAGGACTGGGGAGTAGTAGTCTTCGGTAGTATAATTGCCCATAAGCTGCGCAGGGACTTGCTGACTTTGAGTGACCTATGCTTCGGCAAGCAGCTCTAGCAAACCCACTGGTTCATCAACATGGACGTGGGTGCAATCCTTTCTTTGGTCTTTAGTGTCGTTCTCTATCTAGGTTAAATAGATGCCTTCTTCTGTTTCTCCAGTGGAGACATGTGATAAACGATTTACTTACTCGTTGGCATGAATCCTGCACAGGTGTGGAGGGGGGGGTCCCAGGTGGTTGTAGTACATGGCCTCTCACACACCTGCAGGCATGGGGCCACCTGCAGGCAGGGGCTAGGCCTAGGATATCACGAAGGGTTCCTAGAACACACAGATGGAGCAAATGAAGGGATCCCAGGAGGGGCCTAGGCTTCACAGCTGTACACCCGTACTTAGAAAGGATCTGGGCTTGTCACCACCGTAAGATGCCTACCGAGTCTGCACCCCAAGGGGGCTCTGTGGCTTCATGGAGTACAGCAGCACACAGAGTATGGTAGCCAGCCATGACTGGGGCCGTTGGCAACATCTACACAGGGCTGCCTGGTGTCACAGCACGGCGGCTGAATTCCAGGTATGAGAGTTTCCGGAGAGTGAGAATAAATGTCATAGGGAAAGTGCATGGGAGAGGAAGTGGGGAAGGAAGAGGAGGAAACGGAGGGAGAAGCAGAGGGAGAGACTCCCAGAGGAGTCCAGGGAGGGAGAGAACTCCATAGACTGGCCAATTTCTACTGTAAGAGAAGTCCACACAAGCCCCTTGTTGAAGAAGCCTTTGCAGACTCCTGGTTTTCCCGGCCATGTGTCCTTTGGACAGTATATCCCTTCCCAGGAGCTCTACGAACCACAAAAGAACAGGTACTTGGGCTTTACGCACTGTTGGACACTTAGTGCCCAGCCCAGGACCTGGCACACTGTAGAGTTACCATTTGTTCAGCCAGAGCCACCAGAGCCAGCTGAGCTTGGACTTGAAGGCCAACATGCCTTCATGCTTCCTCGTAGCACAAGGCTGGGACTCAGTGGGTGACATGAAGTCAGCACAGGCTTCCAATGCCAGCTTTGCTATGGAATAGCTAAATGACCCTCGGAAAGCTCTCTAACCTCCTGGGCTCTCACTGTCTCCAACTGTAGAATGGAAACTGCGGGATTAATACCAGATAAAATAAAACGCATGTGGAAAGCACTCAGAGCAGAGACAGAAAGTGCTCAGTAAAAGGCGTCCATTCCCACCTCCCTGAGTCCCCCTGCACCCTCCCTTCCTGCCCCTACTGTCTCCCCAGAGATGAGCTATCCCTTGTCACCTACAGTCATAAAATTCCCCAGCCATGCCGGAGCATTTAAGCCATTGCTTGACAGTATTTAAATTTGCAAATTAGAAATGTCAACCCTCTTCCTCAAGTGAACTCACCAAGGAAGTGACAACCGGTCCTCGGGGCTCTGAGTTTTAATAAAAAGAAAAATAACCAACAGTATCAATTTTTTTTCCCCAAAAAGCACCTGATGTATCCTTTCCAAATTACCAGTCTGCATTTCCTTCCTCTCCTTGCGCTGCAGTGAAATTACCTCACTCAGAGAAGCTCTGCCCCTCACAGAGCCGCACCAGTGTTAGCATGCACTGGGGTTTTATTGTGGAAAGCGCAATGCATAGCTACAGACAGTTCATCCTATTTGGTCAGCTTGCCCCAGCTGCCAGTTTTACTTATCTCACAGGAAAGAAAAGGGTCTGGCATGAAGGTGGGAGTAGTGATGCACTCCAGGGCTTCTCAGCCCTATTCCTATACCCACCCTCCATCTTTGTCCACTGGTTTTTTTTTTTTTTTTTTTTTTTTTCTTTCCCTTTTTGAGGAACAGCCCATACATCATCCCAGGAAATGTGGGTGCAGAAAGAGAGACATGAAACAAAAACCTGGGTGATGGCTGTAGCTCTTCTCCAGCATTACAGATGAACATAGAGGGGGCTTCCTTGAACAAGTTCCGGTCTCCTGGGGATTCTGGGAAAGCCCGAATGATCACCTCACATTTCTTCACACCCCTGGCCATGTGACTTGACAGTTCCCTCCGTTAAAGGGGGAGCGTTTCCTCCGTCCCTTTCTCACTTGGGATGTGCCCAAGTGACTGTTTCTCTGACCACCAAGAAGAGGCAGACACGCTGGCCCACTCAATACCTTACCGGATCTTGCCTGTTCCGGCTCTGCACCTCCAGAAGTGAGGCCTCTCTAGCAATAGCTCTTCCCGTACAAGTCCCCAAATAAATAAACACGAGGTGTTAAAATCTGAGATCAAGGCTCCTTGAAAAATTAAGCCATACTGAATCTCCGTAGCATTCCCGTCAATACGCTCTCTTGTCACTTCACTAGCCCCTGAGACCCACTGCAATTATAGGCAGGGTTATTTTAAGCCATTGAGGTTTGGGACAGTTTGTTATGCAGCAACAGCAAACAAATATGGATGGGGGAAAAGGCCTTCGCTCTCTGCACTAAGCTCGGTGTGAAATGTCCTGTACAGTGTTGCCTACTTAAGTCAGTCAAGTCGCATCCTGGCACAGTGAGACACAGACACTGATTTTTAACAAGTCCATGCAGGAACTATCGTGCATTAACTCTCTGAATCCCGAGGATGGTCCTAAATGGAGGAGATGTTGTTTTTAGATGCAGAAATAACTTGTAGGTTTCTAGGACCCTCTAGATCCTTCTGTTTCCCCATTCTCCCATGCTTCTCTCACCTAGAGTCCCAATAGGATGTCCTCCCCTCTGTCCCACTTTCCTGGTAAGTGAAGACTTTCATGGGACATGCCCCTTGGGCTAGTGTCCAGATATAAGTGAGTATATACCATTTGACTCTTTCTGCTTCTGGGTTAACTCACTCATTATGATCATTTCTAGTTCCGTCCATTTGTCCACAAATTTCGGGAATTCCTTGCTTTTAATAGCTGAGTAGTATTCCATAGTGTATATGTACCACAGTTTCTTTATTCATTCTTCTACCGCTGGACACTTAGGCTCTTTCCATGTTCTGGCTATTATGAATAAGGCTGCTATGAACATGGTTGAGCAAATTTTCTTGTTGTGTGGTGGAGCATCTTCTGGGTATATTCCAAGGGGTAGAATAGCTGGGTCTTGAGGAAGCCCTATTCCCAGTTTTCTGAGATAGCACCAGATAGATTTCCAAAGTGGCTGTACTAGTTTACATTCCCACCAGCAATGAAAGAGTGTTCCTCTCTCTCCATATCCTCACCAGCATGTGGTGTCATTGAGTTTTTTGATCTTAGCCATTCTGATGGGTGTAAGATGGAATCTCAGAGTTGTTTTGATTTGCATTTCCCTGATGACTAAGGAGGGTGAGCATTTCTTTAAGTGTTTCTCAGCCATTCAATATGAGAGAATGGGGAAATAGAAGGACCCAGAAGGTCCTAGAAACCTACAAGAAGAACATTATGATGGGCAGATCTGGGCCCAGGAGTCCTGCTCAAACTATGACACCAGCCAAGGACAATATGTGCAGTAAACTTCGAACCCCTACCCAGATCTAGCCAATGGACAGGACATTCTCCACAGTTGAGTGGAGAGTGGGGACTGACTTTCACATGATCTCTGGTGCCCCATATTTGACCACGTCCCCTTAATGGGGAGGCCTGGTGGTACTCAGAGGAAGGATAGCAGGCTACCAAGAAGAGACTTGATACCCTATGAGCACATACAAGGGGAGGAGGTCCCCCTCAGTCACAGTCATAGGGGAGGGGAGTAAGGGGAAAATGGGAGGGAGGGAGGAATGGGAGGATACAAGGGATGGGATAACCATTGAGAGGCAATATGAATAAATTAATAAAATATATTTTTTAAAAGATGCAGAAATAAGAGTGGAGGGGGTGGAGCAACTTGCCCAAAGTCTAGCTGCCAGGCTGATGGGGTAGAATCTGGACTCAAAGTGCAGGACTAAAGGACACCAGAGCCTAAGCAGAGTGGGACTAACTGGTAGGGGCCTGGGTCTGGGGACAGGGTGTAGGACTCTAGGGAGACAGAGGTATGAGGCAGGGAGAATTTACATTTTCTACCAAAGAGGTTACCAGGGGCTGGATGACATGAATTATGAGTGCACTTTTCTCGTTCTTTCGTTTAGCATCTGACTTTTTCCTTTCTGTGGGGACAGTATTTTATGCCTACTTTGGCCTCTGATACATGGTCAGAGTCTTATCTGCCAGTAGGCCATGGGAACTCACTGAACAGTACTAAGAGGACAGCGTGTGAGAAGGGGCATTGGGTGGACTCTTAGGTGTCCAGGTGCTCTGAGCTCACTCGGAAATATGCCTGATGACAGCTGGGAATGCCAGCCAACTAGACTCAGAGGTCTGGAGCCATGGGACAGATTCTCTTAAGTAGGGAACTCTGTTAAAGATTGGCTCAGTGAGAAATAGGGTGCTTAAGGGGGCAGGGAGTCTAGATTGGTAGCTAAGTGCATTGGCTCTTGGCTGAGCAGAACCTTTTACCTCTGTGTCTCTGTCTCTCTCTGTCTCTCTCTCTGTGTCTCTGTCTGTCTGTCTGTCTGTCTGTCTCTCTCTCTGTCTCTCTCTGTCTCTGTCTCTCTCTCTCTCTCTCTCTCTCTCTCTCTCTCTCTCTCTCTCTCTCTCTCTCTCTCTCTCTCTCGGTTTTTAGAGACAGGGTTTCTCTGTGTAGTCCTGGCCTGAAACTCAAAGAGATCTATGCCTCTCTCTGCCTCCCAAGTGCTGGGATTAAAGGTGTGCCCCACTCCCACCAGGCAGGAGCCTCAGGGAGCTTCCTGAAGTCCACTGTGACGTGACGATGCCTGGCTGGAAAGGAATAACTGAACAGCGGCTTCCCCTGGCTTCTGAATCTATGAACAGTACCTACTCCACCCCAGATCTGGAATTCAGGATATAGTGGCCACTGTGATGTGGGGACAGAGAGTCTTGTGGGCTACCCCAGCCCGGGAAAGGCTGCACCATCCATTAGGGCTCCTTGGCAGTGAAAAAGGGCCTGCCGTGCCAGAGCGTCCCTACACCATTAATCAGTGTTCCCCACACCAGCAGAAAAACTAGGTAGGCATCATTCCTGGCAGCCAGAGGAGGCCCCCAGAGAGTCAAACCCAGCAAGTTATTAATAAAATACTCCATCCTTCAGGGTGCTGTGTGAGGCATAGAGGTGGGGGTGGGGCTGCTTTCCAAGGAATGCCAAACAGATCTGTCTACTGCAGCATGCAGTGACAGTGAGGGGCTCCAGAGAGCAAGAGGAAGTCTACAGCCATCTGCCTTAACATATCGCATCTTCACGGTCCTCCAAACTGCCATTTTCACCAGCCTCTCTCCCCCTGCTCAAGAGACTATGGAAAGCTTTCACTGCGGAAGCAAGCCCTTTCCAGTAGATGGGACACAGATCAATGGAATAAAATCTGGTCTGCAGCAACTCTGCTTTCTGCCTAGATTCCAAAGACTTCTGGGCTTCTCACCAGGTCCCCTTGATGATGCTTTTGATAATGCTTTTGACTTCTTTGTCTGCTTGGTTAGCCATGCTGGTTTTTTCCCCCCCCCCCCCCCCCCCCGCTTTGAAACAGCAATCTTGCTATGTAGCTCTGGCTGGCCTTGAACCCCTGCAGCCCCTGCCTCAGCCTCCTGAGTGCTAGCTTACAGGGCTTTATACCTCACCCTGCTGTGTTTGGGCTCTGAGTTGGATGGAAGGCAGGAAAGGCGGGGGGGGGGGGTCTCTTGCTGGCCCACTGATGTTCCCTTGTGAAAATGAAGCACTCTAGAGTGTGTGTTCATTGCCTTAAGGCTCCTCTGCTCTCTGAGATCTGCAAATGGCAGCTGGGCCAGACCATAGTGTCCCTCTACCCCCACCCCCATCCCCACCCCCGCCCCCTCCCCCCCGACCATGAAGTCAGGGCCTCAGGGATCTGGCTTCTTTTCAAGCAGGAGACCGCTCCTTTGACGAAGAGTTTTTTCTAAGCCAAGGTGAATGGCATTTGTTATGTGTCCACAGAAGGTGACCATCCTGCAGACATGACCTCATCTTGTTCTCCTCGATTTTTGCATCACTCATGAGGACCTGCAGACTACCTGAGGGGTGGATGAGCCAAGGTTCGCAGGGTTCGCAGGGTTCGCAGGGTTCGCAGGGGTGGGCAGAGGGAACGGACGGATGGAGAAGTAGTTTCCTGTCATCCCCCTCCCCCACCTCACACCCCCCCTCCCACGCTTCAGTTTCCCATGGGTTCTGAAGATGAACCAAGCCTGGTGCAACACTCACGGCCATTCTGCCTGTGCTGTGTCGAACTCAGGGAGACGTGCCAGGCCATTCTTCGCTCGCCTCTAACCGGAAGCTAAAGGGTCCACCTCTCAGGGATCACAGCGCTTACATATGTGATGTTTAAAGTCCTTTGCCGAAGGCTGTTCACACCATCAGAAGTTGCCTTTGCCATGAGTTCAAGGCCTATGACAATATCCTTAGCCTGAAGGTAGCAAAGCTGGGACTCCAAGCCATTCTTTCCCCCGTCTCGCATGCTTAGCCACATGAGCGATAGCGCCCCAAGCAGTAATGTTCATGGGGTTCAGGGTCTTTATCTCCCCCTTCTCTCCCTCCCCCAATCACCCGTCCTCCCCCCCATTCTATCCATCTCTGTCTCTCTCCTCAACTGTGCTAGGAATGGACCCCAGGTATTTGAGTATGGTAGCTAAGCAAGTGCTCTCAGCCTCTCTATCACTAAGCAATGCCCGATGGCAGGAGCCTTTAGGGGACCAGCTCTGGGTGGGCAGGAGATGGAGAAGTGCTAAGTGGGGCTAGGAGTCCTCAAGGACCCCCCATGGCTTTTTACCACTGTGTAAAAAGCAGAGACCAAGGCTAAAACCACGCTGCTCACAAGAGAGCGTGAGCTTAAGAGAGTGAGCCCTTCCATGTTTTGCTGTTGTTCCTTTCTGCACAGAGCAGAAGTTCTCAGCCTCTTAGGAGTCATGAATGAGAAAGAAAAAAATCCCCTCCCCCCCCCATGGGTAGAGACCAGCATCAGAGCAGGCTCTACTGCATAGAATGACACAGGCCACCAGGACACTCAGCAACCTGTCACGCACTGTCGTCATTTCACCTTTAAAAGAAAAGAACATCTTCACACCAGGCCAAGAGTAAGCTCCTGCCTTTTAAAGGGAATCCATTTTTTTTTTTCTCTGTGGGAGAGCTCACAAGGAACCCTGCAGTTATTTCTGTCTCCTTTTGCGGCAGATTTGCCAAAGCCTTGGGTGGGCTCAGCCAGACAGTCCTGGTGTTGACTAACCCCTGGCTGTGGACTGGAGAGGTGTCGTTTTCCTGCTATTACCCAAGCATTAATGTAATCAGCGAAGGGGCGAGTCAGCTGGAAAGGATGGAGCCCGACATCCCGAAAAGACAGACAACTAAATAAGTCACAGCCCGGCTGCCAGGCTTATGTAACCAGCTCCCCCCCCCGCCCCCAGCTCCCATTTCGGCCAGCCTCTCAAGCAGTCTGGCCTTTCTTGTGTGCTGCTTCCACTTTGCTTTCTGAGACTGCATTTCTACAATAGGCAGAGAAGAAGAGATCAGACATGAAAGGGATCCCAGTGGGGAACAGGGTACAGGTGTCACCTCATTTGTCACCAGGCTCAACACCAAACCCCAGATTTCCATGGGAGCCAGGATGCATCCTGGAGAAAGGTTGAGCGTGGCACGGCTCTGCAGGTGAATGTGGGTGTGGTTGCTGGCTCGGCCTAATGCTGGCATGAGGAGGCAGAGACCAGCCATCTTGGATGGTGAGTTCAGTTAATAATTCATCTTCGTGTGTCTAAGGCCTTTGGGGATGAAGCTGCTTGCCAGGCAGGAAGTCACCAATTCTCTGTCAAACCAATTCCCTGCAGGTACAGGTTCCATGTGTAAGAATCGGAATAAGGGGCCTGGCTTGCACATATCTTAGCAGTGAACTGAGAAACAGCCACTCTGTTGGACAGGGCTCTGGCTGGTTACGGAGGCCTCTCTGTATACTCTGTGCATCCCTAAATATATAACCAGTCACAGTGATGGTGGTGTACATGCACTGTCACCCAGCGTGGAGTATCTCATCAGCCTGAAAGTCCATGCAAGGCAGGAAGCACATCCTGTGATGATTTCCAGCTGACAGACAAGGGCCCACAGACTTGGAAAGGAGAGGTCCAGCTACCGGCCAAACGCATACATGCAAACGCAGATTTCACTGTGGCAGCTCAGGTTAAGGTAGAGGGAGGTCAGGCCTCAGTGTTTCTCAAACCCACTTGTGAACGGGGTTATGTGGAGTCCATATTAAAACCAGAGCTTCCTGGGCTCCCCTCCAGCCCCACGGAGACCTGTTCAATGAGAAATCTCAATGGAGAGGCCTGGCAGCCTGCATTGTTAGCCAGTCTCCCCAGGAGCTCTGACCATGAGTCCACCTGAGCGATGACTACATACTTTAATCAAGTTAGTACATCGAGAAGGGCATCCAGCCTCCTGACATTGCCATCTACAAAGTTTATGCTCAAGAACCATACCTAGTTACCACTTCCAAATTTCACACTGAGCTTAGACACAGCGGGACAGGCCTGCAACCAGTACTTGGGAGACAGTGGTAGGAGGACTGGTGTAAATTCCAAGGCCATCCTGGTCTACACAGAGAGCTCCAGGCAATGGATACACAGTAAGTCCTTGTTTCAAATGAATGAATGAATGAATGAATGAATGAATGAATGAATGACCAATCCCAACAACCATAAACAAACAAAATACTCATTAAGTAGGTTACCAGTTCTGAGTTGGGCTGTATTCTTTGGCTATCCTTGTGGCCCACAGGCCTCTCAGGTTTGACACACCTGAATTTTAGAGCCTTTAGTAGACCGCAGGACAGAGTGGCAGCTGCTGGAATATTGTAGATGCTCCTTAACTTAGAATATTATTGTCTCTAGATAAAACCCATTATACTAAAGATACCGTATATCAGCAGTGTATGTAATACTCCCGACTTTCCGGACATCACAGCTTAGCCTAGCTTTTGTCAGGCATACCCAGAGCACTTAGGGTCAGTTACAGTTGGGAAAATCATTTAACACGTGCCTTTATGATAAGGTGTCGAATATTTCATATAATTGATTGGCTGCTATGCTGAAAAGTAGAAAAACAGAATGGCCATATAGGTATGCTTTATACAACCACAAAGGTAAGCTCATCTTAAGTAGAAGATCATCTGCAGTGATGACAGCCATTTTTTTTTTTTTTTTTTTTTTTGGCATGACTCCATTTACCCTTCCAGTTGTCGAGCTCAAGCTTGGACTGTAGGGACGACAGGAACCTTGCATCTTTGGCTTCCTTGAGGTCTCTCGTGCACCTGTGAGGGCCCTTCTCTAAGCTCCAAGTGTGGATCTGGTTTTCAAAGTCAGAACCGGAACACAGACAAATAATAGAGAGATGAGCTCCGGTGGTTAGGGTGCTGCGCTCTTTTGGGGAAAGCTTTTTGGGGTCTTATTGGCACACAACTCCCCCAGTACCTCTGCTCATGGCCCTAATCACCACGGTGTCCTGTTAGATACCTTTGAAGAGAAGCCACTCAGGGAGAATGTGCACTGTCCCGGTTCCTCCGCTGCAGCAAGCCGTGCTTTTACTTAAGGACACTGGCTTACAAATACATCACATACACGCATGCGCATACACGCACGCGCGGACGCACACAGACATGCAGGCACGTGCATGCGCATGCCACCTAATTTGACTGGTGATCCCCCATAGAGTTAGTGAACTGCTGCAGAAGGGGCTGAAGACTAAGAGAGCTGGATCTGTTTTGAGAATGTACGCTAGTGCGCTGCGCATGCAATGCGGCGATGCGAAGCATTTCCTGAGGGGGAGTGGATTTCCAACTCCCACTCAGTGCACTGGTGTTTGCCTTCGATCCCTTCCCTCCTACCTTCCAGATGTCTAATTTGGGCACTGCTAGAGCGTGTCTAGATCAAACTAACCTCACACCAGGCCTGAGATCTCGAGACTCAACACACTTTATCAGCTGTATGTACCGATTCCTGGAAGGCAAGAGTAAGGAGACCACACTACGCTACTTCCTGTTAAATAAGTCTTGTGTGGTCCAACTTTAAATCCTTTCTGTAAGATGTAAATAGTCACCAAACTCCCTCGTTACCCCTCCATCCAATTTAGAGGTCTGCTAAATTGCTGTTTGGTACACTAGATTTTAAATGAGGTGATACGTGTGTGTTTGCTGTCACAGGGTCACCCAGGTGTCTTGTGGCTGTTCGCAGCCACTTGATGAGTCAGGCTTTTCCCAGTGAGCACCCACCGCAACCCCAGCGCAGTGCCACTGCAGACGGTGCCTGCATGGTGGCCAAGCTATATGGAAAGAGCTCACTTCAAAGCTAAGAAAGATGCAAGCTGGGCGTGGTGGCGCATGCCTTTAATCCCAGCACTCGGGAGGCAGAGGCAGGGAGATCGCTGTGAGTTCGAGGCCAGCCTGGTCTACAAAGTGAGTCCAGGACAGCCAAGGCTACACAGAGAAACACTGTCTCGAGGGAAAAAAAAAAAAAAAAAAGCTAAAAAAGATGCAAAAAGACCTGGTTAAACCCGCTTGCCCTGGGCTCTCACCGCAACCTGGGCTTGTCTTGTAAGGCACTTCCGACAATTTTGAGTTTGTGGGTTGTGACCCCTGAAGGGATTCCTAGCACAGTAGTGAAGTCTCAAAATGGATCCGAGACTAGGGCAGGGACTGCTTCCCGCTTCTTCACGGAAGTCTCCTGAGCTGACCTTGCCCCACCGCCACCCTCCATTTCCTCATAGCTACACCAACCTGACTGATTGCTATTGGTGCTTGAGGCTAGCATGGGATAGTCTGATTGGCCCTTGAACCTTTTTAAAGGCCTTTACACTGGACAATAAAGTTAGATCTACACCTTTGAAATCTGGTCTCCGGAGTCTGATTCCTGCCTGGGCTCCGTCACCATTCACCCCCTTCCCCCCCCCCCCCCAGTTCCTGATCCCTACATCTCTGAACATGCCAAGAAATCAATTCAAAACTCAAACACGCTATGTTTCTGGCCACCCTACTCAGGTTGTAGCCCAGGACTTGACTGCTGCTTTGCTTCTGAACCTACAGCATATACACTCTGTGTCTTAGTTGCTTTTCCACTGCTGTGATAAAACATTATGACCAAAAGCAACTCCAGAAGGAAAGGGTGTGTTCCAGCTTACAACTTACAGTCCATCACCCAGGGAAGTCAGGGCAGGAGCTCAAGGCTGGAGCCTGAAGGAAAGAAATGATACAGAGGCCATGGAGGGGTGCTGCTCACTGGCTTGAGCCCCAGAGTTTGTTCAGCCTGCTTTCTAATACCATCCAGGATCAAGCACCCAGGGGTGGCACTGGCAACGCTAGGATGGGTCCAACCACATCCATCATCAGTCAAGAAAATGCACCCCAAGCTTGCCCATGGGCCAACTTAGTGGGACATTTTCTCAATGGAGTTTTTTTTCCTCCAGAATGATTCCAGCCTGGGCCAAGCTGACATAAAAAGCCAGGCAGCACATTTAGCATTGTGCGCGTCACCATGCCATGAAATACCAAGGAGTGCTGCCCTCAACACCTCAGCTTCTTCAGGCAGGCCTAAGTTCTGAGCTGCAGTCCACTTTCACAGTACATATGGGTTTTCTGCTCTGAGAGAAACAGAATGGCTTCGTTATGGCAAACAGAGTTTCCTACTATAATCTCTTAGCACGTGTCAAATCAGTATACTTCTGGATTGCATTGTGTTAGAATGTTTGATTTTTTTTTACCCAAAAAAAAAAAAAAAAAAAATCTATCTTTGAGTTACTGACTTGAGTTTCATAAAAAACAGTTCTGATAAATGAATTTTACCTGGAGACTTGGACAAAATTTCCAGCAATTTCTGTGGTGGCCCCAAACATACTCCTGTCATTTTGTGTATGTATTTATGTGACAATGTTCCTGCTGCTGCTGACTATAAAAATCAAAATGTCAATCAACTATGAAAAATACTAACCAGGCTCTGAGTCCTGTAGTATTAAATGCTTGGTGGAGATTTTAATTGTTGATGTCAAAAATAGATAGGGCCACATGCATCTCATTAATATGAAATTTTCTTTTTGTCTTTCATAAGTGGTGAAATCAAATGTATAATAAAGAATTGATCTCAAGTAAATTTCATTATGATAACAGTTTGTATGTGTTTTATAGATCTATAGTCCCTGGGTTTCCTAAACTTTTAAGGGACAACAGGGGCATGGAAAAGGTTTTATTTGTTGTTGTTGTTAATGTTGTTGTTTGTTTGCTTGTTTTAGCGGAAAGTTTATGAAATCTTAATATAGAACAGAGCTGGCATTAAATGGTGTGGGAAAGGTGGAATGTTCAAATCAAGGTATGGGACAAATGACCTTCCTTAAGGACAATATTAAAGCCTCATTTTCTGCTACACACAAAGGGATTCATAACCTGTATGGAGAAAGGACAGCACCCAACTGCAGCATCATTAGCCGGAAATGCCCTTATAAACTTAGCTCTTAAGAAGGTCATAATTGAAAAGAAAATTAGATCAATTCAACCAAAACAAAGTTTTAAAATCTCTCTTAGGACAAAATGCTCCTCAAAGAAACTCAGTCATAAAGAATACACCGGGAGAGGGGTCTGCAATAGAACACAGAATTTAAAAATCCTTCCCCAGGGGATGCAGGCTATTCAGATGAGACCTGATAGGCTGTGGTCATATGGTGGGGGAGGAGGTCCCCTTCTGTCAGAGGTGTAGGGGAGGGGAATGGGGTGGAAGGGGGGAGGGAGGGGGAACGGGAAGATACAAGTGAGAGGATGACAAGAGGGATGTAATCTGAAGAAATTATAATAAAAAAAAGAATCCTTCCCCAAGACAGACTGGATATTTAGAAACACAGAGAAATGCACAGCACGGTGACGATCAGAGACGAGAGGAAGGAAACAAGTGTGAGGTCCCATCACACACCAAAGCTGTTTGGCGGAAATTGAAAAGTCTGGAATGGTGAGGACCAGTGAGGCTGTGGGGGAGCAGAACCCTCAGAGGTGGCCTGTGTGAACCCCTGCGCACACTCTGGGGAACAGGTTGGCACAGGCCAGGCCGGCTGACAGCTTGAGTGCTTTGTGAGTCAGCACTTCCACCTCTGGAATGCCTTCTCCTGGCGCTCCTGAGGGACACACCCAGGACGGACGGACGGACAGCAATGGCAGGCAGGCTGCCTGGCCTGGCAGAGCGCATCATTATCATCAAAATGAGCTAGGGGCCCCGTGCTTCCACACAGATGTGCTTGCAAAACAATATGGGGTGGAGAGAATTGAGTTTGAGAGTGTGCTGTTGAGCATGCAAACGTGACGCATGTATGATTTATGAACACGGGGAGGAAGAGGGAGCACAACGCAGAGACAGATTGGAAGGCTGTGGCCCGAATTCAAGATCAATGCTGGCTCCAGGGGAGGGGAGGGAGGCTGAACCACAGGAATCATAACAGGAGGGCCTTCGGCTTTCAGGAAGATGTTTGACCTCTTCTGTTTGAGAAAAATCATGCAAATGGGAGAAATTATTAACATCTACTAATTCTGGTGGGTGGTTCTTCTATCCTCTGCATTTTTAATTACTGAAAAGGAGAATGAATTCCCGAGGATTAAAAAAAAAAAAATTAAAATTCATCATGTGACCAAAAAAAAAAAAAAAACCCCAAAAAACAAAAAAACAAACCCCATCATCTATGTCACTGTTCATCATGGCCTGAGGGGGTGGGGAGGACAGGACAGATCAGGAGCTCCATGAACACAGGCTGTCAGTAGATGCCCTTCCCCTGTGTGTTGCTTTACTTTGCTCTCACAATGCTAAGACGGGCCTCATTGTCCACAGAAGAAAGCTGTGTTTTGAGGAGGTTAAATGACTTCCCGATGATGCCCCACAATAGTAGGTTTTGAACTTGTGCCTAACTCTACATTACACATAGGTAGGAAGAGCTTGGGGCACATGGGGGAACAGGGATTAGAAGGACAGTGGAGATGGAATACGGGAGACACGGGTGTTGATCTGCTTGGTCAAACACAACAAGAGTATTCAAAAAGAAGTATTCTTTATAAATTACATGCATTTGTTCTGTGCATGTGTTGCGGGTTGGGTACACGCGTGACAGCTTGCTAGAGAAGTTTCTCTCCTCCCACCATGTAGGCCCTGGGGATTGAACTCAGGTCCTCAGACTTGTCAGCAAGCTCATTTACCCCTGAGCTAGTTGAGGCAGCCCCATTAAATCATTGCCAACCAAACCTCAAATTTAAGGTTGCTAGATTTTTTTTTTTTTCAGTACAGGGGGATTGAACCTATGCCTTCACGCACATGACCAATGAGAGTATGACTCTTCATATGGAGAAAAATGAGGCAGGGGGCGTAGCGGAGGAAGGTTTCAATACACAAGGGCTGGATAAGGCACTTTGGCTGTTGAGGGATGACTCCACCCCAGGTTGAGGTTGAACAATTGCTAAGAGGACTTGCTAGAGTGAGAAGATCACAGAAAGCCTGAGCTTCACTCAATCAGCTCTGTGCCTCCATGGTATGCCCCTTTCCACTGTAGTTGAGGAGACAGTGAATCCCTGTCCTAGATCCTAGCACGTCCTGCACCCTCCCAGACCCGGTCTCCTGGAATGCACCACACACACTGAGTGTCTGTAATCACTGTCCGCCCCCACACACCAATGGTTCCCGGGTTGCCTTAGGCCAGTCGCATACCCTTTCTGTGCTCTGGGAGCTCTAGGGAGAGCAAACAGAAGGGAGATAAGCAGGAATAGAAGGGCCCAGACTGAAGGAAGAGACCAGAGCTGCCCCCTTCCGAGGGCAGATGTGACTGACTTGAGAGGCCATGGACCTACACAGAACAGTCCCGGGGTAGCTTCTGGAGACTGGGGAATATGTCGGCACAGCAAGCCTCAAACAGCGCCACACAGACTAGGAGTTCAATAACAAGAACAAAACTGGTTTGGGGCTACGAGCTGTGCAAACTGAGCGGCCAGGTTGGTAGCATATGAGAGAATGGGATATGTATTGAGGCAGCAGGAAAATAGCATGGACACCTGGCCAGTTAGCAGAGATTCTATCTAAACACCAAACTATGAGAGCCCCAGCATTAGAAACATAAACCCAAGGGCAGAGAATAAATTCAGCCCGATGCAATCACATATGATATGCCTGGCTCCATTCAAGTATATCTGTCGGTAAAGGAGGCACTACAAACACAAAGGCACCTCCATTAGAGACAAGACTCTCTCAGGTATCCCAGACTCATGACCAGGCAGCAGATGCGGCAGTGTCCTGCAGGGTGGGGGTGGAATATCCCAGTGCAAGGGTGGCCCCCAACTGGTGCAGCCCAAGCCCACATCCCTGAAGTAGAACCATCTACCTGGGCAGACTTAGTTTCTGGTGCCCTGAGAGATAACAAGGCTGTGGGCGTAGGCAGAATCCCTGTGTTCTGGAGCTCTGTGAGCAGCTAAGGGCTGGAGGACAGAGAAGACCCAGAACAGACATTGAAGCTGCCACGCTGTGCACAATCATGTGGGCTTTGGTGGTCACACTGGGTGTGATGTCACATGATCTGCAGGTGACCCCTGAGGCACATCCCTGCTTACACCTCAGTTTTCCACTCTGTAATGTGAGATGATAGGGATGCCATGAGTTGACATGAGACGAAGGCTACACAATGCCAGGCACATAAGCACTGGACAAAGAGCTGTTCAGCTCCACAGAAGGGCTGGAGGTGGGGGTGGGGGGCGCTACTGCCTGAGTAACACAGCACTTACAGGTTTTGCTAAATTTTCTTTCTTGCTAAAACACTTTTTCTCTAAAAGCACTAAGACCTTCTTGCAAATTTGTTGAGGCAAATCCCATTAGCTCTGGTGCCATTTTCCAACTTTGAGCCTCCAGTATAAGACTCTGATCTTTGAAGCACCATGAAGCCATCCCACTCACCGCAGGTCAATGCCCACTGGCAGTTCAGGTCCGTTTCTCAGAGAAAGGAAATTAAAAACTTGAACTCTGATTTTGAAGGTTGAGCTGCTCCAACATGAAAAAATGTGAACTCGGGGCTTTATCCACCAAGAAATGCAGAATGTGAAGGCTGAATGTTCTCCAAAACACACACACACACACACACACACACACACACACACACACACACACACACTCATACACAAACACACATACAAACACGTAAGCACACATACACATAAGTACACACACAAGCACACACAAACACATACAAGCACACTTACACAAACACACACTCATACACAAGCAAAAACAAACACATAAGCACACATACACACAAGCACACACAACACACAGACAAGCACACACACACACAGAGAGAGAGACAGAGAGACAGAGAGAGAGAGAGGAGAGAGAGAGAGGAGAGGAGAGGAGAGAGAGAGAGAGAGAGAGAGAGAGAGAGAGAGAGAGAGAGAGAGAGAGAGAGAGAGAGAAACAGCAGATCATTGTTAAATGAATGTACCCACATAGAAAAGCTTGCCCCCAAAGCCACTGTTACCCTCTCCTGCAGGAGTAGCAGCAGCGCTCATTCTTAGGACATGCCAAGAGGCAGGAACCTCACCTCTGCCAGCAGGGCCCTGGCTCTATTTAGGAGATCAAGAAAATCCAACAGAGAGACTCCCTTAGTGGGACAGATGCCAATCATCTAGGCTTTAGCTGGGACTTCAGGAAGAGTTGGGGGGGGGGGATGAAGAGGAGGGAGGGGAAGAGGTAGGAGAGGAGAAAAGGTGAGGAGGAAGGAGAGGAAGAGGAAGAAGAGAATGGAAGAAAAGAGGAGGGAGAGGAGGAAGGAGATAAAAGAAGAGGAAAAGAAAGAGAAGAGAATGGAAGAGAAGAGGAACAGGAGGGAGGGGAGGAGGAAGAGGAGGGGGAGAGACAGGGACAAGAAGAGAGGAGGAGGAGGGAGATAAAGAGACGAGGGAGATGGAGAAGAGAAGAGGAGGAAGAAGTGAGGAGGAGGAAGAGAAAAGGAAAAGGAAGAGGAAGAGGCAAAAGTGGAGGAGGAGGAGAAAGAGAAAGACAAAGGAGAGGAGGGGCAACAGAAAGGGGGATAGAATAAGGCAGGGAGGAGGAAGAGGAATAAAGGCTAGATGATGAGAAGGACGGGAAGAAAGAGGGGGAAGAGACAGGAAGAGAAGGAAGGGAAACAGGAAGGAGAAACAGCAAACCAGGGGAAATCCTCAAGCTATTTGTTTGAATTAGGATCAGACCCATGAAGATGGCAACAAAGTGCCTGGCGCACAGGTGTCTGTATTGATGCTAAACTGAGATAAACAGGCCAAAGCCAAGAGCTCCCACATCTGTCTAGGGGAAGAGTGGGGTGGAGAGGTGGGTGGGTGGTAGTGGTGATGGAGCAGGCTATCTGGGGAGGAAAGACATCTGTGGCTGTGGCCAGGGAGTTTGAGAAAGCCACAGGGAGGGGGATATTCTTCACCCAGCACGCTGTCTACACAGAACAGGTACCCCAAGACACCAGTGGACAAGTGAATGGATGAACTTTGCAAATGAGACTGCTGGTACCCTGTCCTTTGCAGAGCCTGTAACATTTGTTGCATGGCATTGTGACATCTGGTGATGTGTGTAACATCTGCATCCGTCACTGAAGGATCAGCTGCGTGCCAGCAAGAACTTGCTTGTATTGTCATCATGGAGTCCTTAGTCCTAGCTGTTGGGGGATGATCTAATGTGTTTTGATGCTAATTACTGCTGGCTGTCTCGGTGGCCCACCTTTTGATGAATAAAAAGCCATCTCACCTTGGCAGGGCAGATGAGATAGGTGTGGCTAAGGTTCCCAGGTTTAGAAAGAGAAAGAGAGAGAGAGAGGAATCCTGGGAAGGAGAAGGAGAGGACAGGGTCCCGAGAGGAGGAAGGAGAAGGCCAGTATGGGTTAGATGGAAGAGAAGCACATGGCCAGTGTGGAGGCATTTCCTCAACTGAGGCTCCTTCCTCTGATTGCTCTAGCTTGGGTTAAGTTGACCCTCAAAACCAGCCAGTGAAATGGTTTTCTAATTATGCAGTGTCATTGTGAGATCCTTGGTGCACCACAGAGGCCTCAACCTCCCAAATAGAAAGCTGAATTAAAGTGTGTGTAAGACGGTACAGAGGAAGCCGGAAACTGCCTCCCAAGCCTGCAAACATGCATCCACATTCCTATGAGGCTGTTCATTTCTGCCTGCCTTCATGTTAGCAGTCTGTGCCTGGTCCATAAGTCAGTGAGCGTTTCATGAGCAGCTGCTTATTCCAAGTGCTAGGTGTTGTTTTCAATATTACTGTATTATCAGTGCTTTAGTGTTCCCGGCTAGCAATCAATCAAGGCACAGACGCTTGTTATATTTTAAAATAGCCTTAGTTAACCTGGGGCAGGGCAGACATTAATCCTCTAAACTACTTCTCATAGTGGGGCAGGTGTGGGATACCTGCCCCAATCCCATGCCATCTGCTTCTAATAACTTTTTTTTTTTTAAATAAAGCTACCTCCCATCCATTATCCCAAATACTTGCTAATGTTCTTCCTCTGGGCCAAGTCTCCAT
>NW_026131909.1:0-27240 GCF_903995435.1 Acomys russatus
AAAAGCTCACTCTACTGATTTAGACTTAAGACAGTTACCACAAATATTTAAAACCCTGAGGGGTTCTAGAAATTATTGACCTAGTTCTTTGTTTGTAATACCAGCACTTGTCTTTCAGTGCTCCAAGAAGAATTAGAAACAGTCCTGCAAGTCCTCTAGTAAAATGGTCAGTCTCAACAATCCACAGTCACAATCAATACTCTTAATATCTGCATTATTAGTAGTATCCCAGAAACCCCTCAAAATTAATGTATTGAGGTGTATTCACACATCAACTTGTTCAGGGCAGCATCTTTCTATAGCTCATGCTGACTTTTAACTTGGAATCTTCTGACTCAGTGTTAGGATTACAAACCTGTACTCACATACCTTGTTTATTTCCTTGAAAATGTATTTTGAAGGCATGGCATGGTAGCTCATATCTTAGTTCCACCACTCAAGATCAGAGGCAGGTGGATCCTTGCAGGTTCAAGGCCAGCATGGTCTATCTTAAGGAGTTCTAGGACAGCAAGGCTACATAGAGGCGACCTTGTCTCAAGCAAACCACAAAGAAATAAACAATTAATTAAAATGATTAGATATGTAATTTACCTGATGAATCTCAGTGAATGTAATTACTATTTCAGCTAGCTATCATTACTCTCATAGGTACCATGAAACTGATTTTGCTGTAAATTATTAACTCATTATTTGGGCTCCCAAGGCAGTAAAAGCCTGGCATTTCTCCCTTCATTTGTGGCTGTCACCTTTACTCTGCATGTGTCAGAATCAAATGCTTTAACTTAGCATTAACTATGCTGTATGCTAATTATGAAAGAAGTATCTGTTTAAAACCAAGCTGTCTCAAAAAAAAAAAAGCAGACAGAAAAGAAACTGAGGTACCTTACAGCTTTCATGATGCCATTTCTGGACCCCAAAAGGACTCCTGAATGTCTTCAGATGCCATTTTACCTCTGTAGCTATCTTAGATTCCAGTAACAGCAGTGCCTCATACACAGTGTATATACACTCTACAAATGTAAAAAAGTCATTCAACAGCGCAAAATGGAAACAATGTATTTCAGCTCACTGATAGGGTTCTGTGCCTTCATAATTCACTTTAAAGAATTATCAGTCCCAAATGAAAATGCTCTAAAATTGGATATTTCCCCCTTGATAAGGTTTCATTTTATTATTTCAATTGTATATAGTGTGTAAATCTCTGTGTGGCTGTGTGCATGCAAGTTCTGGACATCACAGAGGCTAGAGGTATTAAGCGGCCATAGACCTGGAGTGACAGGTGGTGTAAGCCTGTATTCACTTCATGGGTTCCAGAAAATGACCTCTGATCCCCTGTAAAGGTGTCATGGCTTTTAACTACTGAGACATCTATTTGTTTGCTTGCTTGTTTTTTGTTTGTTTGTTTTGTTTTTTAAGAAAGGTTCTTTATTATGTAGATAAGGATCACCTCAAAATGACATTGATATGTATTGTAAAATGAGTAAGAAGTTAGGTTTTAGTTTCTCTTTTTTCATGCATGTATGCATGTGTGAGGGTGTCAGATACCCTGAAACTTACATTTCAGACAGTTGTTAGCAGCCATGTGGGTGCTGGGTATTGAAGTGGGATTCTTTGGAGGAACATACATTAATTTTATCAGCTGAGGAATCTCTCCAGCCCTAGATTATACATCCTTATACTAGCACAATTTAAAATAGATAAAAGCTTTATTTTTGTACACATATTTGCTGGTAGAACAAGAAACAATGATTGCATTTAGGAAAGTGAGAGTGACAAAACATCTTTTCCAAAACAGGCAAAGCTTTAAAACCATCTTATTCATTTTGTGTGTGCCTTAGTATGTGTGTTCATGTGCATGTGTTTGATTGTGTGTGTATGTGTATGTGTGTGTGTTCGTGTACATGTGTTTGATTGTGTGTATATGTGTGTGCTGAGATATTTAAGGATATTTTTTCCCCTTCTGGAAATATGGACACCTAAGGCCAGGGGAATGACTTCTTTTCCAGGGCAAGTATGACTATAAAATTATTCCTTTTTAAAGGTACTTATTTTTAACCTACTCACTTCACATCACAATTGTAGTCCATTCCTTATCTTCTCACCTCATCCCTCCTCTACCCACTCGTCTAGTCCTCAGAAAGGGAGAGAGCCACCCTCCATTATCATCTGACCCCAGCTATCAAGTCTCATCTGGAATGCATGCATCCTTTTTCTCTGTGGACTGGCAGGCTGCCCCACCAAGGACAAGAGATCAACTAGTGGACAATGGAGTCCATGTGCGAGGCAGCCACTACTCTCCATAGTATGGATTAACATGGAAACTGTGCTATCAACTAATCAGAGCAGGGGGTCATGATCCTCTCATAGCTTGGTACTTGGATGGGTGCATCAGCCACTGCAGGGCCTTTGGGATCCAGATTTGTTGGCATTGTTGGTCTCCTTGTGGATCTGCTGCCCTTCCAGTTCCTTCTACTCGGCATCTCTTCCATAAGACTCCCTGTGCTCAGCCCCAAAATTTGGCTGTGGTTTACACATCTGTGTTGAATCCCTGCCTGGTGCAGTTCTCAAGAAGACCTTTATGGTAGGCTCCCTTCTAGTTCCCTCTCTTCAAATGCTTGTGCTGTCTGTTCTGCTTGCCCTTGTGATTGGGAATTCAGTATCCCTTCTAGAGTCCTCTTTGTTATTTAGCATCATAAGCACAAGATCTTCTATCAGCTATATCTCTAATCCATTTCTCTATTGGTACTGACCTTGTCTTTAAAGGTCTAACCCCTCTTTTGCATTCTGAATTAAGATTATAAAAAGCCAAAGATTTAATCAGTATTTTCTAACTGCTGAATCTGATATTGTTGTAGTTACAGCTGAAGTCAAGTCTCTTGGGAAAAAATCAGGGAAACGACTCTTTTGGACCTTGTATAATTTAGTAATGCACAGCCCTCTTCTTCCTGATTCTTCACCATTATCCCAAGAATTTAAAGCTGCTAGATGTCAGATTGCCAAGGTGTGTTCATCAAATTCAAACTGCCTTTGTAAATCAGCATATAGACCTTCACCTTGTAACTGACTAAGAAATATTAACAGCTCTGATCTGGTTTCACTGTCCTATTGCTGGCACATCATTCCTCCACCACAATTTCTATTGCAATGGAGAACGAGCTTCCAATATCGCTGTTACTAAAATTTTTACAGTATTGGGGGTAATCCTCTTCTACTTTACCCATGCATTTGGAATCTGCTTCACATAAGATGAATGCATTCAAAAGAGTGACTGCTCTCTTAAAAATCCTCAAATCTAATGTCTATGGATTACATGTCCTTCATTATGAACTTTAGAGTGCGTATCATCTATTGGTAGGTCATGTTTAGTAAGTGGATAAGCTGAGGTTGACATTCAAACAATCTTGGTATACCCACTTTCATTTTGTTCTGTCATGGTGTGGTATGCTGGTGTGTAAAATCCTCTCTATGAGTCTGAGTATTTTTATTATTCTTGTTCATAAGCATCTCTAATGTAACTCCTAAGACTTATATTTTATAATTTACTTTATCATTGAACAAGTACAGAAAGCCATTATGGCTATTAAGAATGAAGGAAAAATAATACCAAAATGAAAATAATCATGACTGGTGTTGGGACAATCTATAGCTAGGCCATTTTCCTTTTTATTTTCTGATGCTTTTCAAGCCATCTGGAAGAACTCTCTATAGGGTTCTAAAGGCCATTATTTTGGGATTTCCCATCCCAAAGTCTCTCCTGGAATACTTCCCAGATGACTTACCAAATCTGGTGGCTTCCCACTTGGTCCCGAGCAGGAGAGATTTATCTGTGGGGTTGTGTCACTCCTTGGAGTGCCAAGATGATGTTTTTTAAATGAACTCCCATACATTCTATTTTCCCAATGAAGACTCAGAAGCCAGATGCTGGGGTGTGTAAACATGCTAGCTCAGAGAGACAGAGAAAGCACCCAGCTGATGTTCCTACTCAACCACATAGAGACTAAAAAGCCCAAAGCCTCTTCTTTTCCATTCAGTCTTATGTACCCTTTTCATCAAAGTCCCCGCCCTTTCCCCTGGAATGGTGTCAGCTGGTTTCTTGCTCTGCCTCTTGACCTAGGGGTCATTTTATTTAGCTCTTATTTACAGAAACTTCTTGGATTAAAGATGTGTGCTAGGGGTTGACCACATCATAACCACCTGTTGATGATAAACAAAAAGGTCTTGAATTAAAGGTGCTGGGTTGGGGCTGAACATCTTTACAATTAGAAACAGGTTTTACTGAGTTCACCATCTCAGGTTCACAATGGAATAAAATGTCCTGAAACACCAAACTGTATCTAAAGTCACATGTTCTGGGAGCCCTGGATGAAAGTGCTTCTCCTTGATTTTGAATTCTCATCATCCAGAAGCAACCTTCTCCTATTCATTGCCAACATGGACAAAGTCTGGTCTTCCTGTCATAGACACAGCGCTGATGACATTTAAAGCACATGGCTGTAGCAAAGACAATTTCTTGGACTGCCTTTTGGCCTTGAGTATGTCCAGTAGGCCAGGGCATTGTTGGTCAAATGTTTGTACAAGGATATGACCACGGTGGTCATAGCACTCTAGAGGGGCAGGGTAGAGCTCTACTCTCAGCTTGTTTAGATTGGCCATGCATTGCAGAAGGTCCTTCAGAGCAGCACTGGAGAGGAGATTGTCATAGAAATTGACTCTAGTGAGCTGGGAGCACTGGCTCAGGGCAGGCAGCAGGACACTGAGGTGAGAGTCCTCCAGGCTGCAGTTGTCTAACTCCAGGGTCTGCAGAGTGTCTGCTACATTCTCAAGGAGAAGTCGGAGACCTGTGGGATGGGACGTGGATAACAAAATACCACTGAATTCCAGGTGTTTCAGTTGACAGAGACTCTGACATCGTGACAAGTATTTCAAGTCTGACTGTGAGAGACAGCAGAGGATCATAGACAAGGACTCAAACTGGGTCTTCAGGCATCTGTGGAAAGAAGAAGAAATTAGTTCTGGCTCATGGTGTGGGAGGATATCAGTAAGGTTGACAATGGGAAATATGGCATCACATATGCACAGTAAGTCTATGCGTATGCTGAATGTGAGCACTGGATAAAGAGATTGTACGTGTCTGCTCATATTACTGGTTTCTGGGGCATAACACTATAAAGTGTGATGATTTAGAACACACATCTAGGACTGGAGAGATGGCTCAGAGGTCAAGAGCACTGACTGCTCTTCCAGAGGTCCTAAGTTCAATGCCCAGCAACCATGTGGTGGCTCATACCATGTATAAAGTGATCTAATGCCCTCTTCAGGCCTGCAGGTGTAAATGCAGGCAGAGCACCGTATGTATCATAATAAATAAGTCTTTTCTTAAAATCACACATCTACAACTGCCAATCATCATTCTGTAAACAGACAACTACGTCTGGCCTAATCTTTCCAGGAAGGCATAGCCAGAAAGGAGGATAACAGAAAGATCATGGCATGTGTCCACCAGATGTCATGCTTCTCCTTGTTATCTAGGACAACCTGTATCCAGGATATCAGTGCCAAACCCTTGGAACTGATAAAACTGTATGCCATTGTCACCAGTTTCCATCTAGTACATCCCAACCTGCGTTTAAATCATCCTTCCCTTCAAGGAAAATCAAAGGCTGAGAGCGACATTAACAAGCAAAAAACTGGTTTCTGTTTACAGAGATCAGTGTAAAGAACTCCAATAGGAAGCACAGATGTGGGTCCTCCCCAGCTCAGGGCCCTCTGCTCTGTCCTTTCCCCTTCATCATCTTAGATGGGATCAAAAAGAGGAAAACCCAAACATCACTCAGTGCATCTGACCCACTTGTGCAGTTGACATATTTGTAATGCAGCTATGGACCCATCTCCTACTCCAGCTCAGACTCTGCTAAATGAGTGGGAACTGAAAGAATGAGTTCAAATAAGAAGGAAACAATCACTGGGTGTTGTGGTACACATCTTCAGTGCCAGCACTGCGCACAAGGAGGCAGGAAATTGCTGTGAGTTTGAGGTCAGCCTGGTCTACAAAGCGAGTCCAGGACATCCAACACTACACAGAGTAGTCATGTTCGAAAATACAAAATCAATAAACACATGGAAACAATACCACTGACATACTATAATGAGTTATTAACTGGCACAATTCAGGTGCCCACTAATGCTCAAAAGAAAAGGTTTCTTGACATGGCAGAAACAGCTCACCATCCTTCCTTACCTGCACAACTGTTTCATGTGGTCAGTGAAAAGGTTGATGCCGTTCATGTAGAGATGCTGGAGGCAGTTGAGCTTGGAGAACTGAGTAAGGAACTTGTTAAGACACTTCTCTATGGGTACCCTATCCGTGTTCACATAGGCGAGACTAAGATGCAATGTGCGGAGATTTCTCATCAGGCCAAGGTAAGGTGCAAAGCCACCAAGGAAGGGCAGGACGTGGTATATAAGTAGTTCCAATTCCTCAATGTAGTGTGGCTTGAAAATGTCCAGGACTTCCCTGACCATCTCTGCAGGGGAGTCACAGATCTGCATCTTAAGACAGCACATCTGCACAGAGCCCTTTCTCTTCTGGGCCCACTGCAACAAGCACTTTTGGTGTCCTTCCAGCTGTTGCAGAGGCTGAGGTCAGTGACCAACTTCAAAGGCTGCCTCTGGGAATTTCTAGAAGGCGTTTTACTACTTGCTTCTTGCTTCCTTTCTCTGCTGACCCGGCTCCATCTTCTCTTCCAGCCCATACATGCCAGAAATTCTGGTGCACTTTCCTTAATTCAAGCACTTGAAGCTTGCAACGTCTGTGAGGGAGAAAGGTGAAATTTTATACTGCAAACAAGTAACCAACATGGAGGCAGTTTCTACCACAATAAGTCAGTTCCAACATAGCCCCTCACACCTGCCAGAAAAGGACTATTTGTCTGAGACACATCTTCAGACATGTTCTGCTTTCCTCCATTTAGTGTCTCTGGGCTGGTTTCTTCCATATCAAAGAGAGACAGGGAAAGCCTCATCCTACTTGGGGTACATATACTCTGAACTGTCCTCCCTTCCTGACTGTCATTATATCAGCTCTCAACTTGAGCAGTAGTTCCACAGACCTTCAAGCCTAGGACATCAGAATACTCTGCCCAGTTCGACTCCATTCACCCTGATATCACCTGTGTCTTACCTTCTAACCTCTTTGGGCCTTGCTTACCTGGGATGAGCCTTCTTCATCAGCAGAATGTCTATGCCATCCAGCACAGCTTGCAAGGTCTCCACTTCAGGAGAATTCATATCAGTACCCCCCCACTGGAAGGCAGGGAAAGGGCCAGGCGGCCACCATTGCCTTCAATATCTTGGTGTGTCTGCCATCGAAGGCCTGCTTGAACAGCGGTGGGAAGAGCTCAATAGGCAGGTTGTCCAGAGCAGAGATGGACAAGGCATCATTCCTCAGCAGCCCTTGCGCGGCCAGCTGCAGGAGTGTGAGAGGGTCGTGCACGCTCATCCTGATAGATGTTCTGTCAGAGGGACCTGTTGAAACATTAGTTTCAGGTACTATATGGAATTTTCTATTGGCACATATCATATTCTCTAAAGGACTAGAGTCCATGCTATGGCAATAGTGGAAAACTCAGAATGCCCATCATCCAGTCTGCTCACCTCAAAGCCAAACGTCCATCGATCTTCTCATGTATTCTCTCTTGTAAGATTCTACATATGCAGAAAATAATGATGGACTGTCCAACTAGGAACCCACCTCTGCTCCTCTGAATCTCATGCCTACTCAGAAGGGTTATTCAGGAACATATAGTTTTGACCAGTCCCTTGGTACAGGAAAAGACACTGAACAACTTTCCAGGCCCTCAAAATGTACTCTGTGCTGAGACATGCCCAACCTTTATGCTTTGTTCTTTCAATATACTGATACATCCTGGGAAGACTGAGGAAATATGTAAGACAACCCGTGAGCACGCACTGCGTCTGTTCCTTTAAGAGACCAGTGAGGGAGCACTGGGCTATATTGTATTAATTTGGGGAATACGTAAAATGTCCAATAAACTAAAGGCCACCTGCCCACCCAGTCAGACCATATCTGAAATGCAAAACCTCAGTGAGACATGCAACTTTCCCAAAAAGGCAACTGGATCCAAGCTGTGAAGTTATAGCACCTGCAAAATGTGAGTCTTGGATAAGAAGCCAAAGTGTCCTGGAGCTACAAGGAGCTACAAGGAGCCCATGTTGAATTGGGCTTCAGAAGAAAAAAGAAATGATAACCAAAAACAAAACAAAACAAAACAAAAAAAAACAAAACAACAAAATTCCAAGTTTGTTTGATTTTATTTTTTAAACTTTTTCATTTTGTGTTGGTGTTGCCTACAAAGGAGTCTTGAGTGAAATTGGCTACTTTCTAATCATAAGTGGATCTTATATATAACCCATGCTTGTGCCAACTCCCCATGTTCATGCGTGTGAAGAGGAGCATTGGGATTGTCTTTTTCCCCACCAATCATTGCTAATACAGGGGCTTTAAAATATTGCATAAATGCTACACCAGCTAGCAGTAACCAATTAACCCAGCTCTTGGGTACAAGAATCACGAGAATTCTGGGTCAATCTAATCTATATAGTTTATTTCAGGCTAGTCTAGGTTAGGGGAAATCAAGCAAAATATTTCTATGTCAGCTGGAGCACAGTAGTGCATGATTGTAGTCCCTGCATTCTGGAAAGCAGTGAAGGTGGATCTATATGTGTTCAGGCAGCCTGATCTACAAAGTGAGCCCAGGATAGACAAGGTCACACAGAAAACCCTTGTTTTTAAGAAAGCAAAAGAGAGCTGGGCATGGTGTGTGTGATTTAATCCCAGCACACAGGAAGGCAGAGGCAGGTGGATCAATTTGAGATCAAGGCCATTCTGGTCTACAAAGTGAGACCATAACAGCCAACACTAAGTAGACTAACCTTCCTCAATACATTACCCCTAAAAAAGATTATAAATGTCTTTATTACAATTGTATGGTGACATGGGTCCACACTGCAAGTGTTCTAACATTTAGTCACATTCCCAAGTCATCTGTTTCATTTTGTTTAACTTTAAGTAGAAACAAGGTTACTTCATGCAGTCTAGTCAAGGCCAAATGTGATCATTAATTTGAGTTTCCAGGTGTGGTTGGTATAAGCTATCTGGCTTCTGCTTTGTATAGGAGGGAGAGGAGAGAGAGAGAGAGAGAGAGAGAGACAGACAGACACAGAGAGAGAGAGAGAGAGAGAGAGACAGACAGAGAGACAGACAGAGACAGAGAGAGACAGAGAGAGAGAGAGAGAAGAGAGAGAGAGAGAGAGAGAGAAAGAGAGAGAGAGATCTTAGACAATATTGAATAAGTAGTCAAGGAAGTAACTCCATTCCTGCTGCCTTGGTTCATGATCAGCTGTGACTGTGGCTCTGGCATAAAGCCATCCCCAAAACTGTAGGCTACAATTAAGAGAAAATTTGAGTTCCCACAACTGAAAAACCATACTCTGTGAAACATGATTTAAGATACTGTAAAAGGATTAAATTAGAAAAAAGATCCTAACTGAAATTCTAAAATGAGCATAGAAACCTGGGCAGAGCCAGAAGGATCTCGAGTTCAAGGCCAGCCTTGCTTAGTTGAAACCCTGTCTCTGAAAACTCAAGAGAACAAAGAAACTAACATGTACACTCCCATATAATGACAATTTATCATTAAAGCCAAGTATATACACATTAAAAATTCTAAATTGGAATTGTAACTGGATCTTGGTGGTGAGAAGTCTAGCTCAACATGCAAGAAGCCTCCTGATGGAGGCGAGTGACTTACCTGATATGAACTCCTATACCTAGCAGGGTCAGGCAGCAACTCCAAGCTCAGGGAATGTGATCTTCTGGTCCTCTGAGCCTTTTATACACCTTCCACATTGCCCCTCCCCAAATGGCCCCACCTTCCTTCCACAGGTTCCTATCTGATTGATCCAATGAGTCTCCACCCACTTAATCCAATTAAGATTGAGTTTTCCTACTGTAGGTTGATTGACTCAAACCTTAGTGTGTGGAATCAAAAACACTGAAGAAGAAAGTCAAGATTCTGCTGGACATGGTGGCACTTTAATGCCAGCAATTGAGAGAGAAAGGCAGTCACATCTCTGTGAGTTCAAAAACAGCCTAGCCTACAAAGCAAGTTCCAGGACATCCAGGGACACACACAGAAAAACCCTGTCTGGAAAAAGCAAGAAATGAACACAAAAACAAAAGCCAATAACTAAAGGAAAGTCAAGTTTCCATTGGTACAAGGTTGACCCATTTTGTATGTGTATCCACATAAAATTATTTATATATGCTATATTTGTGTTTGTGATTTTGGTGTCTGTATTATATTTCTTTCAGTGTGGGCTTTCTGTTATGGATAAATAGATTGTTGTCCCAAAACAACAACAATAAAATAAAAATGAAACAGAAAACATACACAAATTCCACATGGATATGTCTCAGATGTGAGAAGGTTGAGGTGGGTGGTAGGTATTTGTGGTTCTACATATCAAGAAGTTTAATGGAACCATGTCTTGAGCAGGGAGTTTCAAAACATCATGATCAAGATGGATACTTTCTCTCAAAGTGTGAAAATCAACAGGAAAGCATGATATGATAAAAATCAAACAAAAAGAGTTTTGTTAGTACATCTGTATAATGCCAGCATGTCTTGCACACCTTTGATCTCCATAAACAACGGCAGGATCTCTGAGTTTAATCCACACAATGGATTTAATTAATCTCTGAGGCTGATCCACACAATGAGAAACAATTTTCTTTATCTGGGCATAATAGATCTCTTTGGGGTCTGGCCCAGGCAGCTCTACAGACAGCATTTTCCAGGGCAGCCAGAGCTATAAAGTGGGACTGTTGCAACATATTTGATCCCAATGTGATACCTGAGATTGTGAACTATAAAAAACTGTATTTGATTCCAATGTGATCCTGAGATTATCTGTCTTTTGTTTGGCATGGTTGAGCCCTAACACACCCTTTCCTCTAACACAGGATTTACTAAAGTTAACCACAGGATTAAAGACAGATGCTTCTCAAGTGTTGGGATTAAAGGTGGGAACAACCAAAGCCCTATTCCTTGTATCTGTAGGATTAGAAAACTACTAAATTGTAGGGATCTGTCTGTGTCTGCTAGGATTAAAGACATGGCCTGTCACTGCCCTGCTCTAATTTTTTGTCTTAGCTCCAACCACTCAAATCTGTAGAGATTTAAGAAAGAAGTTTAACTGTAACAGCCCTCTAAACTTACTTAAAACACTTCAAACCCCTCCCTCTCATTTCTCAACAAAAGTTCTCTCCGTGTATGTAGCCTTGATTTTATGAGATTTGCTTGGTAGAGCAGGCTTTCTTTGAACTCATAGAGATCCTCCCACATCTGCAAACTGAGAGCTGGGATTACAGGTGTGCACCATTGTGCCCTGCTTCAAATCTCTTAAGTGTGTTTTTAATACCAAACAATAAATCTCTTCTTTTTGCCAGGCATAGTCACACACACACACACACTTTAATCCTATCACTTGGGAGGCAGAGGAAGGCAGAATCTGTGAGTTAGAGGCCAGCCTGGTCTACAAAGCAAGTTGGAGGCAGTCAAGACTACACGGAGAGACCCTGTTTTGGAAACACCAAACCAACCAATGAACCAACCAACAAACCAACCAACCAACCAACCAACCAACCAAGAACCAACCACAACAAAAGAGAAGTCTCCTTTTTTTTTTTTAAAGAAGAAACCAGTCTTATATGTTACTTTGAACTGAATGATTAAACTATCTGGTGCGCTCTTACCCTATTACCTCTCTTTAGGAGAACTATGGCTTTTCTTTTCCTGTGGAAACTAGACAAAGCCTCTTACAGAAAGTAACACACAACCTGCTTTCCCTTTTGAGGTGAACAGATCTTTAAAATATACAGACTGAATTATTTCAGCAGGGTTTTTGTTGTTGTTGTGGTTGTTTTGTATTATCCAATGTCTTTCTGGAGCTATTGTTCCTCTTTCATTAGCATTTTAGAAATTGCTGGGTGTGATTGCACATGCCTTTAATCCCAGCACACAGGAAGGAGAGGCAGGTGGATTGCTGTGAGTTCAAGGCCAGCCTGGTGTATAAAGCGAGTCTCGGATGGCCAAGGCTACACAGAGAAACCGTGTCTCAAAAAACCAAAAGACAAAAAAAAAAAAAAAAAAAAAAAAAAAGCATATTACCCTCTCTGTTTATTGACCACTTGTCCTGTAGGAACGTGTGGTATACCTATAATATGCTTTTAGTTATAAGATGCAAAAAGCTGTTTCCTGTTACTAGAGATGTAATTACAGAATCAGCCTTCTCTGAACTTAAAGTAGTTGCCCATTAAAATCCCAAATATGTACCTATAGCATGAAGCACATGCTCTAGTTGTCCCCACTCTTCCAAATTTGGATTAAATGTGTATGTTAGGGCTCAACTACACCAAGAAAAGACATGTTTTTACAGTTCACAATCTCCGAGATCACAATGGGATCTAATACACTGCAACATGAGACCCTGACTGGGGGTGGAGGGTAGGCAGGGGAGTCTTATTAAAACACCTGAACAATCTCGGCCTGTGGTCTTAGCACTCCAAATGAAAACTCAGGTAGATCTCACAGGTCAGTTTTCTCCATAAAGTTAGAATCTGTCAAATAACAACACCAAATTCCATGCAGGAAACACTGGTGCCTTTCTTGAAGAAAACAGTAGAAACCTCAGTGTGTCAAAGGGGCTTTTAGCTCTCCCTTACCCAGTGACATCAAGAAGGCTTCACAGTTAAATGCACTTGCTCCAAGACTGAAGACCCCAATTTGATTTCAGGAAGCCAGGTGGAGAACAATCACCTGAATGATTTCCTCTGACCTCCACTGGTACACCATGGCAAATAGCCTAGCCACCAGTAATTAGAAATCAAACCATGCCAGAAAGTTGGTGCATGTTTTTAATCCCAAGACTTGGGAAGCATAGCCAGGCAAATCTCTATGAGTTGGTGGCCAGGCTCATCAACATTGTGGCTTCCAAGAGAGGCAGAGCTACATAGTAAGACTCTGTCTCCAAATGGACACACAAACACAAACACACAAAAGTCAAATAACATGTGGGAAAGTGTTCCCTTCTTCCAAAATATGTGTCCTCAGGACCAAACTTACATCACCATGCTTTGTAGCATGTGATTCTTAGTGTGAAAAGAAAAGTGTTGGTAAGTTCAGAGAGACCCTATCTTGGAAAAAACAAACCAACCAAATAAACAAACAATGACAACAAAAGAAAGTCTTCTTTTATTAAGAGGAAAACCAGTCTTATATGTTACTTTGAACTGAATGATAAAACTGTCTGGTGAGCTATTACCCTATTACCTCTCTTTAGGAGATACATGGGCTTTCTTTTCCTGTGGAAACAAAGACAAAGCCTCTTACACAAAGTAACACACAACCTGCTTTCCCTTCTGAGGTCAGCAGATCTTTACATTATACAGACTGAAATAGTTCAGCAGGGCTTTTTTTTTCCTATTATCTAATGCCTTTCTCGAGTAGTTGATACTTTTCCATTAGCATTTTAAAATTTGCTGGGTGTGGTTGCACATGCCTTTAATCCCAGCATTCAGGAAGCAGAGGCAGGTAGATTGCTATGAGTTCAAGGCCAGCCTGGTCTATAAAGTGAGTCTCAGTCAGCAAGACTACACAGAGAAACCATGTCTTCAAAGACAAAAAAAATTTTTTTAATTGATAAAGCACTGTATAATCTGTCTTTGGAGGTCTGTATTACCCTTTCTGTGTATTGGCCACTTGTCCTGTAGAATTGTGTGGTATACCTATAGTATACTTTTGGTTGTAAAACACAAAAAGCTGTTTCATGTTACTAGAGACATATACTGAAGCACTGTCAGTCCTAATTTTTACAGGTATCCCCTTAATAGGCATAAATTCTAATAAAAGTGTAATTACAGAATCGGCCTTCTCTGAGAACTTAAAGTAGTTGTCCATTAAAATCCCAAAAATGTATCTATAGCATGATGCACATATTCTAGTTGTCCCTACACTTCAAAATGAAACACGTCCATCTTCCAAATTTGGATGAAATGTGTATATTAGGGCTCAACTACACCAAAGAAAAGACATGTTTTTCCAGTTCACAATCTCCGGGATCACAATGGGATCTAATACACTGCAACATGAGACCCTGACTGGGGGTGGAAGGTAGTCAGGGGAGTCTTATTAAAACACCTGAACAATCTCGGCCTGTGGTCTTAGCACTCCAAATGAAAACTCAGGTAGAGCTCACAGGTCAGCTTTCTCCATACAGTTAGAATCTGTCAAATAACAACACCAAATTCCATGCAGAAAACACTGGTGTCTTTCTTGAAAAAACCAGTAGAAACCTCAGTGTGTCAAAGGGGCTTTTAGCTCTCCCTTACCCAGTAACATCAAGAAGGCTTCACAGTTAAATGCACTTGCTCCAAGACTGAAGACCCCAATTTTATTTCAGGAAAACCAGGTTGAGAACAGTCACCTGAATGATTTCCTCTGACCTCCAACAGTACACCATAGCAAACAGCCTAGCCACCAGTAATTAGAAATCAAACCATGCCAGAAAGTTGGGGCATGTTTCTAATCCCAAGACTTGGGAAGAATAGACAGGCAAATCTCTATGAGTTGGTAGCCAGCCTCATCTACATTATGACTTCCAAGGACAGCCAGAGTTACATAGTAAGGCCCTGTCTCCAAACACAAACACAAACACAAACACACAAAGTCAAATAACACGTGGGGAAGTGTTCCCTTCTTCCAAAATATGTGTCCTTGGGACCAAAGTTACACCACCATGCTTTGCGGCATGCGATTCTTAGTGTGAAAAGAAAAGTGTTAGTTAGTTCAGTTTCTTTAAAACAAAAACAAAACCAAAACTCTGTTTTAGAATTTCATAAGCATTGTTTTATATCATTTACTCCCCATCTTCTCAACAACTGTTTTATATCCCCTCAATTTCCTTTCAGCCTCAGGATCTACTGTATAGTAACAAATGTTACACACATACACACACACACACACACACACACACACACACACACACACACACACATCCTACTGTGTCCCTTTGGTGTTGATTGTATACGCTTTTTTGAGAATATCACTATGGACAGAATAAATTGTCCCCGAAAAATGAATTATTCTCCTCTTTTAAGCCTGTAATTCTATTTTTTTAATGTTTGCATTTTTAATGACAGGTTTAGCACACTTAAGGAATACTTCTCTTCTCCATTTTTCTATTTTTAAATTTAAATCTACTTTAAATGTATTCACTTTACATATCAATCATAGCCCACACCCTAATCTCCTCCTAGTCCTACCCTCATTCCCTCTTTCCCCTCTGAAGTCCATCCCCTCCTCCTCAGAGAAGAGAAACCCTTCTCCTGCATTAATTGACCCCAGCCTGCCAACTCTAACCAGGAATACCTGCATCCTCTTTCTCTTTGGCCTGGTAATGCACCCCACAAGGGGGAAGTGATCAAAAAGCAGACAACAGAGCCCTTGGCAGGGACAGAATCTGATCATTCATGGCCCTATTCTAGGTCTCTGGGCCATCTGGCCTCTGATTTCTAGTCCTCCATGCAGTGTCAGCTTCTTCTCCTGACATGGGTCTCAAATTGGACCAGTCATTGCTTAGCTTATCTCACAATGTTTGTGCCACTTTTATGTACTCTATCACATCAAAAAAAAAGTTCAAATGGATCAAAGACCTCAGTGTAAAACCATATACACTGGACCTTCTGAAGAGAAAGTGGAGAATAGGATTAAACACAGTGGCACAGGAGACAGCTCCTGAGCAGAACACCAGTTGTGTAGGCACTAAATTAGAAAGAATACACTAACTGGAATTCCAGAATGAAACTAGAAACCTGGAAAGAGTGGAAGGATCTATAGTTCAAGGCCAGCCTAGCTTAATTCATACCCTATCTCTAAAAACTCAAGAGAACAAAAAAGTCTAACATGTAAATTCCCATGTAAATGACCATTTCTCATTAAAACCAAATTGCACCAATATTAAATATTCTAAATTGGAAATGTAACTGGATCTTGATGGTGATAAGGGTAGCCCAGCATACAAGAAACCTCCTGATGGAGGTGAGTGACTTACATGATATGAACACTGGTGACATGGTGACAGGGCTCCTAGTCTCAGCTGAATCAGGCAGCAACTCCAGGCTCAGGGATTCTGATGTTCTGCTAAAGCTCCTCTGATCCTTAAAGATCGGTACTGATCTCATGAAGATAGGTAACAGGTCATCAGACATCTTGGTCATTCAGTTCAGACTAACATATAAGACTAAAGTTTTCCTCTTAAATAAAAAGGATAGTTTTCTTGTTTGGTAATGAAAACACAGTTAGGAGATTTGAAATATTAAGCCCGGTGAAGAGTCACACACCTGTAATCCCAGCATTTTGATTGCATAGGTAGGAAGGTTTGTAAGCCTACAGTTACAGTGAGTTGGGTGTGGTGGTTCACAGTTTAATCCCATCACTTGGGAAGCATCTGTCTTTAATCCTAGCATTAACTTTTTAAAATCCTGTGTATGCCAGGTGTGGTGGTGCACACCTTTAATCCCAGCACTTGGGAGCCAGAGGCAGGCAGATCGCTATGAGTTTAAGGCCAGCCTGGTCTACAAAGCAAGTCCAGGACAGTCAAGATAACATAGAGAAACCCTGTCTCAAAAAATAAAAATAAAAAATAAATGAAATCCTGTGTACAAACTGGTCTTATATTAAATGTGTGTGTTAGGGCTCAACTACTCCAAACAAAAGACATATTTTTACAGTTCACAATCTCAGGAATCACAGTGGAATCAAAGGCAGTTTCTTACAGTTCACAGCCACAGGGACCACATTGGGATCAAATATCATGCAACAGTCTCATTGCAGATGTTCTGGAACCTCTCTGTAGACCAACTGGGGCAGGACCTCACAGAGATAAAGCTCCAGACTACTGGGGTTGAAGGCATGAACTCTTGTGCATGGCTAAGGAAATTTATTGTTACTGTGTGTATCATGCTGGCCTGAAATGCAGAGATTCTGCATTGGCTTCTGGAGATTAAAGGATTGCATCACATGCTCAGTTACACAGGTTTATTAATAAACCTTTAATGTTTGTTTGACCTTCCTCTTATGCTTTGCTGTTGATTTTCACACTCTGAGAGAAAGTATTCATCTTCATACTGATTGATTCAAACTTCTTGCTCAAGGCATGGTCCCAACTAAACTTCATGATAGCTACAACTACAGATACCCACCACCCAGCTCAACCCTTTCACATCTGTGACATATTCATGTGCATTTATTGTTCATTCGTTGATTGGTTGGTTTGTGTTTGGTTTTTGTTTTGTTGTTGTCATCGTCATTGCTTTGAGACAAAATCTTTGTATGTAACCTTTGGCTGATCCAAAATTCAGTACTTACTCAAGTACACACACAAATAAAACCAAGCTGAAACAAACACATATATAGACACTAAATCCACAAACAGTGAAGTATACCCTATGTAAGTGTATGTACATACACATACAAAATTAGTCAAGCAAGCAAGCAATGGAAATATGACTTTCTTTTTTATTTTTGTTTTGTTTCTTCATCTGTTGTTGTTGTTGTTGTTTTTTCAGACAGGATCTCTCCATGTGCATCCCTATCTGTCCTGGAACCTGCTTAGTAGACCATGCTGCCCTTGAACTCACAGAGATGTGCCTGCCTTTGTTTCCCATGTGCTGGGAATAAAGTCCAGTGCCACCATGCCCAGCAGAATCTTGACTTTCTAGTTTGGTGTTCTTGATTTCACATGTGAAGGTCTGAGTCAATCAACCTACAGTAGGTAAAAAAATCAAATTTTAATAATATGAAATGGGTAGAGACTCATTGAGCTGATCAGATAGGAGCTTGAGGAAGGTATGTGGGGCTACATAGGGAGGGGCAAGAAAGAATGTGCATAAAAGGCTCAGAGGAGGTTCAGTAGAACACCAGAGTCCTTGAGCCTAGAGTTGTAACTTGATCCTGTTGGGAAAAGCAGCTCTGTCACCAGTGTTGATAGCAGGCAAGTAACTCACTTCTGTAATGAGGCTTCTTGCATGCTGCAGCCTTATCTCCATCAAGCTATAGTCACATTTCCAAATCTATAGTTTTAGATTTAATATAATTTGATTTTCATGAGAAATAGTCATCATATGGGAATTTACATGTTAATTTCTTTGTTATCATGAGTTTTTAGAGACAGGGTCTCAACTAGGCAAGGCTGGCCTTGAACTCTAGATTCATCCAGCTCTGTCCAGATTTCTAGGGTCATTCTGGAACTTCAGTTAGGATCTTCTTCTTTTTTTGTTTTGTTTGTTTGTTTTTGTTTTTTGGGACAGTGTTTCTTTGTGTAGCTTTGGCTCTCCTGGACTCACTTTGTGGACCAGGCTGGTCTCAAACTCACAGCAATCTGCCTGCCTCTGCCTCCCAACTGCTGGGTTTTAAGGCGTGTACCACCACGCCCAGCATAGGACCTTCTTTTTAATTCAATCCCTTTGTATTATCTTAAATTATATTTCATAGAGTATTGCTTTGCAGTTGTATGAATTGAATATTTTTCTTAATTTTAGCCTACAGAGAGTTCTGAGGATGATTTAATGCCCAAAACTCCAGGTCCCGGCTGATGGAAACCAAGGCAATAGGAATGTGGTTGCTTCAGCCTTCTCTATTTGACAATGAATGTCTAACATACACACACATACACACACACACACACAGACACATGAGTGTGTGCAAGCTAGGAGCCAGGCAACATACAATAACCACAGCTGGAAACTTGAATCCATGTACTGATCACAAAGGATCACAATCCAGGGTAGAGTTGACTGCATGAAGAATTCTTATCTCTACATAAAATTTAAGAGAATGAAATGGATGACCTGGGAATGTGACTGAATGTTAGAACAAATGTGTAGTAGGAACAAACCCCATGAAGGAAACTTCAATGAAGACATTTAAAAAAATTTAAATCTTTGTTTTGTTGTTGTTGTTGTTCTTGTTTGCATTTTTTGTTTGTTTGTTTCATTTTGGGGTCCTTGTTTTGATTTTTAGATTTTTTGTTTTTAAGAAGAGGGATTGCTTTGCTTTGACTTCGATGTCCTGGACTCACTTTGTAGAGCAGGCTGGCCAGTGTTGCTAACTTCTGAGTGAACTCTCCAGCCCTTGGTTTTTGTTTTTTGTTTGTTTGTTTGTTTGTTTTGTTCCTCCTGCAGCTCTGGCTGTCCTGGACTCTGTTTGTAGACCAGGCTGGCCTTGAACTCACATGAATCTGCCTGCCTCTGCCTCCTGAGTGCTGGGATTAAAGGCATATGCCACCACACCTGGATGGATATCCTTGCAAAGGACTTTTGTTCAGTTTCCAGAAACTACATGGTGGCTCATAACTAACTATAGTGAGATTTGGTGTCCTTTTCTGGCATGTAGGCCCACATGCAGGCAGAATACTGTACAAATCACACACTCACTCACTCAATCTCTAAGAGAGAGAGACTTCTCTGTGTTGCCTTGGCAATCCTGGATTCATGTTGTAGATCAGGCTGACACAGTGAACCACCTCCTCTGCCTCCCAGAGTGCTGGGATTACAGGAATTTGCCAACATGCCAGGCTGACATGTAAAATCTCTCTCTGTTTCTGTCTTTCCATCTCTTTTTCTCTCTCTGTCACTCTCTGTCTCTGTTTCTGTCTCTGTCTCTCTGTCTGTCTGTCTCTCTCTCTCTTTCTCTCTCACTCTCTGTCTCACTCTCTCTTTCTCTCATTCTTGTGATGTGTGATAAATAGGGATTTTCAGAACTTAGCCTGAAACGATGTCTCCTCAAGGCTTCAGCAGGTCCATCTGATGAAAAACTGTCTATGTGGATGAGCATCATCAACCCTCCCACACTTGTGCAGCTGGCCATGCAGGGGCTGCTGAGGAAAGATGCTTTGGAAATCTCTGCTCTGGAGAACCTGCCCATTGAGTTCTTCCCATCACTGTTCAAGGAGGCCTTTGATGGCAGACATACAAAGATATTAAAGGCAATGGTGGCAGCCTGGCCTATTCCCTGCCTCTCTGTGGGTGTACTGATGAAGACACCTGAAGTAGAGACATTGAAAGCTGTGCTGGATGGCATAGACATTCTTGTGATACAGAAGGCTCATCCCAGGTAAGCAAGGCCCAAGGAGGCTAGAAGGGAAATCACTGGGCTAGTGGTAAGACACAAGTGAAGTCAGGGGGAATGGGGCAAAACTGTACAGAGGATTCTGAGGTCATTGACTTGGAGGTTTGTGGAACTACTACTCAATTTGTGAGCTGATATAAATGGCAGTCAGGAATGGAGTGCATCTCAAAGCAGATGTACCCTAGTAGGAGAGCCTTCCCCATTTCTCCTACAGACACTAGATGTGGAAGAGACAATCCCCCACTTGAATGGAAGCAGGACATGTCTCCAGGTAGCTCAGGAAAAGAGTCCCTGCCTTACAGGTGTAAAGTACTATGTGGGAGCTGACATTATAAAAAAGCTGCCTACATGTTGGTTCCTGGTTTACATTATAAAACTTTCTCTTATCTCTTCACAGTAGGTGCAAGCTTCAAGTGCTCGACTTAAGGAATGTGCACCAGGATTTCTGGGATGTATGGGCTGGAGAGGATGGAATTGGCTCAGCAGATACTGTGAGGGAGAAGCAAGTAGCAAATCGCATTCATAGATATGCCCAGAGGCGGCGTTTGAAGGTGGTCACTGACCTCCACCTCTACTTCCAGCTGGAAGAACACCAAATTTACTTATTGCAGTGGGCCCAGCAGGGAAAGGGCTGTGTGAAGTTGTGCTGTCTGGAGATGAAGATATGTGCCTTCACTGTGGAAATAATCACTGATGTCTTGGATATTTTCAAAGGATACTACATAGAGGAATTGGAACTTTCTACAAGCCAGGACCTGTCCATCCTGGGTTATTTTGCACCTTGCCTTGGCCAGATGAGAAATCTCCACAAAATCTGTCTGAGTCATATCTACTTTTACACAAGGCAGGGCTGAAAATACATTGGCAGATATAGTAGAGAGTTGCCTCTCCAAGTTCCTTGCATGTTCTCCAAACTCAACTGTCCCAATATCTCTATGTGAATGTCAACCACTTTTCCATGGACCACATGAAACAATTTTTCAGATAAGGATTGATTGTGAGCCCTTTCTGCTATATCAGCGAATTTCCCTCTACTTTGATCATTAGTGGGCACCTGTGGGGTGCCAGCCACATTGGATTTTACATATAGAGGTTCATGACAGTATCTCAGTGTGCATTGTTTCCTTCTGAACTGAGGTCATTGGTTCAGTTCCAATTCATTTAGCAGAGTTTGAGCTGGGGTAGGAAGTACGTAGAAAGTTGCATTGCAAGTATGTCAACTACACCAGTGGGTCAGATGCAGTGAGTGACCTTTAGGTATTCCTCTTTGGGATCCTCTCTAAGACTAAGACTGTGGAAGGGAACAAGGCAAAGTAGAGGGCCCTGAGCAAGGGAGGACCCACACCTGTGGTTTCAATGGAGTTCTTTACAAAGATGTCTCTCAACAGAAACCAGTTTCTTCCACTATTGATGTCTCTGTCAGTCTGTAATTCTGCCTGGAGGTAAAGATGATTTTAATACAGGTTGGAATTTAGCAGATGGGATTTGGTGACATTGGGGTACAGTTTCATCAGTTTCAAGGGCGGAGCACCAAAATCAGGGATAGAGGTTGTTTGAGATAACAAGGAAATGATGAACACAGTTGGACACAAGCCAAGATGTTGCCAGAAACTTTACGTGATGTTCCTTTCTGTGTTTTCCTCCTGGCATGATTGCGGCAAGATCTAGTTCTCCATCTGACAGGGAGGATGTGGAGTTGCATATCTGTGTTCTGAAATCCATCCACCTGATAGTGCTATGGCTCAGGAGTTAGTGATATGAGGAGATACCTTCAAGCTGTACCTCGGTGATGACATTCACTGTAAGTATAAATGGACTTTGCTTATGTGGTTCACCCATTCAGTGTCAACCTTAATAATATCCTCCAACAACATGAGCCAGAACTGATTTCTTGATTTTTTCCTAGATACCTGAAGACCCCATTCGAATCCTTGTCTATTACTCACTGCCATCTATCACAGTCAGATTTGAAACACTTGTCATGGAGTCAGAGTCTTTGTCAATTGAAACACATATACCTCAGTGGGATAGTGTTATCCATATCCCATCCCACAGGTCTCCAAGTCCTCCTGGATAATGTAGCAGACACTCTGCAGACCCTAGACTTAGAGTACTGAAGCCTGGAGGAGTCTCACCTCAGTTTTCTCCTGCTTTCTGTGATCCAATGCTCCCAGCTCACCAGGGTCATTTCTATGACAATAACTTCTCCATGGCTGTACTGAAAGACCTTCTGCACTGCATGGCCAATCTAAACATGCTGACTGTAGAGCTCTACCCTGCTCCTCTAGAATGCTATGATGTGCTGGAGCATCTTCTGGGTATATTCCAAGGAGTGGAATAACTGGGTCTTGAGGAAGCCCTAAAATTTGCTCAACCAGCCTTATTCATAATAGCCAGATCATGGAAACAGTCTAAGTGTCCCTCAGTAGAAGAATGGATAAAGAAACTGTGGTACATATACACTATGGAATACTACTCAGCTATTAAAAACATGGAATTCCTGAAATTTGTGGATAAATGGATTGAGCTAGAAATGATCATAATGAGTGAGTTAATCCAGAAGCAGAAAGAATCAAATGGTATATACTCACTTATATCTGCATACTAGCCCAAGGGGCATGTCCACAAAAGCCTTCACTTACCAGGAAACTGGGACAGAGGGGAGGACATCCTATTGGGACTCTAGATGAGAGAAGCATGGGAGAATTGCAAAGTAGAAGGATCCAGAGGGTCCTAGAAACCCACAAGTAGAACATTATGATAGGCAGATTTGGGCCCAGGGGTCCCACCCAAACTAAGGCACCAGCCAAGGACAATACAGGCAGTAAACTTTAACCCCCTACCCAGATCTAGCCAATGGTCAGAACAGTCTCCACACTTGAGTGGAGAGTGGGATATGACTTTCTCACATACTCTGGTGCCTCACACTTGACCATGTCCCCTGGAGGGGGAGACCTGGTGGCACTCAGAGGAAGGACAGCAGGTTACCGAGAAGAGACTTGATACCCTGTGAGCATATACAGGGGGAGGTAATAAGAACACTGTAATGACCTTACCCTAGGAACAGAGAACAAGGAGTCATGTCTCCAGATCATTTCATGGACTTAACTAGCTAGTTTGTCGATTAATGTGATGTGCTTTTCAAGGGTCTAATTTTACTCTTTTTTTGAGACCTGGTTCCTCTGTGTAGCCTTGGCTCTCCTGGAGCTCACTCTGTAAAGCAATTTGGCCTCCAACTCACAGAGACCTCACTACCCCTGCTTCTTGTGTATTAGAATTAAAGGCCTGTGCCATCAAGCCCAGCTCCATCCTTCTTAATTTATGATTGGTCGATGGGTACAGGCTGTTAATTCCAGCATTCAGTAGGCACAGGCAGGGAAGTCTTTGTGAGTCCAAGGACAGCCTGTTCTAGGAAGGGAGATGCAGGTCAGACAAGGATACACAAAAAGACCATATTTGGAAACAAAATAAAACAAACAAACAAATAATAAGAGAAGGTGGGGAGAAAGAGAAAGAAAAAAAATAAACAGAAGGACCACTCCCAAATTAGTTCTACAAAGCCTGCATCAAAGTAATAGCAAAACCAGATAAAAAGAGAAAAAACACCAGAAAATGATATTTCAAGATTTTAAAGGAATATGGAACCCAAACTCTTTACCATAATACTTGAAGCAGAACGCAGGCATGTACAAAGATTATCCACTATGAAAGGTTGGCTTCTTCACTGAAATGTAGGGGTGACTCAACATGTGGAGACCCATAAATGTAAAAACAAAGCACAGCTCATAACGGACTGGATGACAAAGGCACATAATCATATCACAAGAAGCAGAAATAAACTTTTTTGTTTCATTTTTGTTTTTTTCAATACAGGGTTTCTGTTGTAATCCTGGCTGCCTTGGACTCACTTTGCAGTTCCGTCTTGGCTCGGTCCTACAGAGATCTACCTGCCTATGGCTCCATAGTCCTGGGAATAAATGCTTTAGCCACCAGACTTGGCTCAGAAATAATCATTTAACAAGCCCCAGACCATCCTTTTTGATAAATTCCTAGAAAAATTAGGGGAAAGGGAACATATTTCAACAAAATAAAAGCTGTATAAGGGAAACCCAATATCACCTGAAATGGGGAGAAAATTGAAGCAATTCCAATGAAGTAAGAAAAGAGACAGATTTCCACTATTGTCACTCCTTTTCAATATTGTGCCTGACGTATTAGCTAAATCAATGGGACAGAAGAAGGCCAAATAGAAAAGAACTTAAATTATCCCTAAATGCACATGTTTTAGTGATATATTTACTTTTATTTCATTTTATGTATATGAAAGTTTGTCTATATTTCTGTAATGTATGTATAGTCAATTTAAGAGACCATTCTAAAGTATATAGCTTATTGCCTTTGCCCTTGGCTGCATCCCAGAATATGAAAGTAAGGTGTCCTGATAGAGACACCACACACTTTTGACACAGGACTGTGAGGAATATAGCTGGAACTGACCTGTAGGATGTATGTCCGAATGTGTTATGCTAGTTGCTATGGAGAAAAACAATGAAAACCCCTACCTGGTTGAGAAACCTATGAACCACCATAGCAGGACAAGATATGTCATCATAGACCCAAGGGTGCAAAAGGATGCTTGTATCCCAGGGGTGACCTACAGCTACTTAATTGAATTTCTCTAGAAACATTTGCAAATACCTGTTGCTGTAAGTTTTTCTAAGCCAGTATAAGTTCTAATTGCATTCAAAGTACCTACCCTTGTAACCAAGGTAATTGTTGCTCTCATCCCTAAACAAAATGGGTTTTTATTTCTCTGTTCATTCGTGTAGCTTCATCAGAAATACACACTCGTCAAAAATGTAGAAGTAACAATGGGAGGCCCAACCCCAATTAGTACATCTAGAAATGAATCCCTATATGTAAGGCTCAGGGAACATGGAGGTGTAATAGCCTTGGCTGTCCTGGAACGCACATTGTAGAATAGGTTGGCCTCAAACTCAAAGAGATCCCCCTTGCCTCTTTTTCCTGAATGCTGGGATTTAGGGTATGAGCTACCACACCTGGCTTTGTCTGGCCACAGTTAACCTGAATTCCAGAACTGCCAGGGCTGCATGAAGAAAACCTGTCTTAAAAAACTCTACATTTGTTTTTTGGGTTTTTGCTTGTTTGTATGTTTTTGGTTTATTGATTCAGGGTTTCCCTGGGTAGACTTGCCTGTCCTGAACTTGCTTAGGACAACAGGCTGGCCTTGAATTTACTGAGATCTGCCTGCTTCTTCTTCCCTGAGTGCTGCGATTAGGCAAGTACCAACATGCACAGCTAAAAAAAATTTCTAAATATGGCCTCCTGTAGATTTCTATAAGACTGTATTGGTCCGTTTGTTTTTTATATGAAATACATTGGTAAACACACTTAAATAAAAATACATAGATTTGATTATTACTAGGGGCATAGAAACATAAACTAGTCTTTAGAGGAGGAAATATGTGTAACCCAATGTAGACAAGGCTTTAACAAGTTCTGAGGTTGCTACATCTCTTGTTTGATAGTGAGTGTGGATTTTCTATGTAGCCCCTGGCTGTCCTGGATCTCACTCTATAGAGTAGGCTGACCTCCCAGGCTGTCTCCTGAGTGCTGGGATTAAGTAATGTATGGTCATTGCTGGCCTGGTAATTCATCTTTTAAGGGTTGATACTTTAAATATGCTGTTTAATTTATTAGCACATAATGATATTTTTCAGTGATCCAGGAACAAGAATGAGGGTGTGGTTCCTTGCAAGTATGCTGTATGTTAGCATGCGTTTCTTCACTGCAAATTCAGGCTTCACAAAGAAAATGCATTAGTAATATAATTGTAATGAAACAAATAGAAAAAATACTATATGCAATGAGTACACAGAGGTACACACAAGTGTGTAATATGAATAGAGTAGTGAAAGAGTAAAATGTGTTCACCCACCCCAACTCAAAGGCCACAGTGTCCCTGTCTTTTCTTTCTGGCAATCCTATGTCCATTTATTTATTTATTTATTTATTTATTTATTTATTTATTTATTTATTTATTCTTCTTTTTCTTCTGCTTAGTCTTCTAATCCTCCTCCTCCTCCTCCTTCTTCTCCTTCTTCTTCTTCTTCTTCTTCTTCTTCTTCTTCTTCTTCTTCTTCTTCTTCTTCTTCTTCTTCTTCTTCTTCTTCTTCTTTGGTTTTTCAAGACAGGTTTTCTTTGTGTAGCCTTGGCTGTCCTGAATTCACTTTGTAGACCAGTCTGGCCTCAAAGTCACAGCGATCCACCTGCCTCTGCCTCCCAAGTGCTGGGATTAAAGACATGTGCCACCAAGCCCAGCTCTTCCCCTCTTTTTCTAACCAGTTATAAAAGTGACCGAGAGGAATCCAAGATTGGTGGTGGATAAAATCAACCAGGAATGCAAGATTAGTGAACATTGCTAAAAATCACAGGGGAATGGATTGAATGCCAGCTAGACTCAGTGGTGTAGGCTCAGTGCCTACCATCCTTGCACTATGAAGGGAAGTTAGGTAGGAGTTTTTGGAGAGGTGAAAGCCAGCCCTGGATAACCCAGCTAACTTTTTCAATTAGAACAGTGGTTCTCAACCCTCTGAATGCTGTGACCCTTTTATATAGTTCCACAAGTTGTGGTAATACCCAACCATAGTTTTTTTTTCCTACTTTACAAATGCAATTTTGCCACTGTTACAAATCCTAATGTGAATAATGATATTCAGAATATCTGATATGTGAACTCTGTGACAGGGTCATTCTTCCATTAAAAGTGTTGAGATCCTTGGTAATAACCTCTGCCTTAAAAGGTGAAGCTGGAATGTAGATCAGACATTGAAAGCTTTCCTGGCCTGCTGCTAGAACCTAGGTTGTATCTCAAATACAAAAAAAAAAATGCTTGAGCAGGCTGTGATAGTGCATGCCTTTAATTCCAGCACTCCAGCAGCAGTGGCAGCAG
>NW_026131910.1:0-28121 GCF_903995435.1 Acomys russatus
AAGATACTGTAAATTACTCTTAGCATGAAAATGTCCAGTCATTCATAATGAGATCTGCAGGTTAAAATCACAGAGATTTGATTTCCACCTACCAGACTCTCAGAGTTCTAAAAGTTTACTAATAATAATCTACTTGATGGCTCAGGCCATGAGAAACTAAATGCCATATCTTTCTGGAGGAATGCCAAATGAAGTACTGTTAATGAGCAAAATTAAGCAGTATTTAGCATAATTATGTCAGTTTTTCTTACTTGAATCAGTAGTTTTCAAACTGTAAACTGAGTCCTTATTCCCCACCCTAGAAAAAGGATGTGTTTATAGAGTTTTTCATTGTCTCATTTTTAATAGCAAAAGAATGAAAACCCAAATGTCCAGTAAGCAGAAGATTGGTTGAATTAACCACAGCATGTTGGAATGCTAGATTCCTTCTAGCAATAAACACCAACGAGTGCTATCTCTAAATGGGGCTCTGTTGTTGTCTTGAGTCCTGTGGATGTTTCACAAAATTGTGAAACAAAAACTTTCAATAAACAAGGCAATTCTTTTTTTCTAATTATAATTGTTTTTATTTTTTCTTTTTTAAATTTTTATTAATTTATTCTTGTTACATCTCAATGGTTATCCCATCCCTTGTATCCCCTCCCCTATGACTGTTCCTGAGGGGGATTACCTCCCCCTGTATATGCTCATAGGGTATTAAGTCTCTTCTTGGCAACCTGCTGTCCTTCCTCTGAGTGCCACCAGGTCTCCCCCTCCAGGGGACATGGTCAAATGTGAGGCACCAGAGTACGTGAGAAAGTCATATTCCACTCTCCACTCAACTGTGGAGAATGTTCTGTCCATTGGCTAGATCTGGGTAGGGGTTTAAAGTTTACCGCCTGGATTGTCCTAAACAAGGCAATTCTTGAGAGTTGGAAACAGATAGAAATTATGATAAGTGACTGGAAAGCGTGGCAACTTGATATCTTATGCCTAAAATAACATTTTCTAACAGCCAAACAAAACTGCAAGGAAATTTTAACTGGATTTGGTGCTTATATTTTAGTAGTAACGTTGACAGCATTACTATGAAATATATTTGTATATATAACAAGACAAACAGCCAATCATATCAATATTGAGAGGAAAGTTTCTGTTCTAGGAAGCTAGAGACTTAAGTGTAGAATCAAGGAAGTTAAGTAAAAAACCCTATAGTGCTAATTTCAGTTCAAAATAGCAATATAAAGTCATGGCGTGTACACTTTTAATAGGCATTGCCTATTTTCTGCCTCTTAAGAAAACCTAAACTGACAATCAGGTGGTTGCTATTGGACCCCTGAATCCCTAGACTGCTTCCATGTTGTATTTCCTAACAGAATAAATGGCTAGTTTTAGGACTGCAACACTAAATGTACATTCTTCAGCTCGGACATCCAAGGAAGTTATCAAAATGGCTGTCTCCCTCTCTGTCTCTCTCTGTCTCTATCTCTGTCTCTGTCAGGTAAGTACCTGAATCAGCTACAAATAACCAAGCATCATTGGATTCCTACTAAGTTAGCTAGCCCTACAAAACTATTAGCCTAACTACCTGCTCCCACCGAAATGAGAAGGTTGGGGCCTAAGGACCCACAGATGTGAGAAGGTCACACTTGATAAGCTTTAATGTAAATACTATGTAAAACACACAGGTGAGTCTGTGCAGGGCCTTTGTTGAAAACTAAGCAAGCTTGGGCAGCAGATGGAGATACAAAACCAAAATGACATGTAAGGCTGTCCATCCTGATTACCCAGCCAATGAGAAATGGGAGGAAGGGACCCACATTAGGATTATAGTAAGTGTCCACTGGGCTACCAGCATACCTGCCATTCTGGGCTGCAATCAACTCTACAAAGTTCTCAAATAAGCTACCTCGCTGTTGCTATTCTGAGTCTCCAGTGCTCTTATTATGGGGTTATGAGAGGGGACTGTTGTACATCGCAGGAGTCAAAAGCCAATTTGGAAAGGTTCTAATCTAATTAAAGCAAAAAATGTAAGCATCAAAATGAATGACTGCCTTGGTGAACCAACTGGCAAAATCTGAATAAAGCCCCTCACCTTTATGATAAATGGCAACAATAAACTTATAAAGAAAAAATTAAAGGTGGATAAAAGGTACCTGTGAGCCAAAAACCAGGCTTGTAAGACTTACAGAGGAAATACCATAGGCCTTACTGGGTTCCTGATTCAAACAATTTGCCACCAAAAAGAGAGAAGATCAAGAAAATTTGCAAACAATTTGGATATTTGATGATAGCAAAAAATTCACTGTAAATTTTAGGTCTTTTATGTCATTATGATTATGTTCTAAAAGAGTTAATCATGTGTCATGGAATACACATTTAATTACAACTCAGAAGGCTAAGGCAATAATCACAAATGCTGGCCTGACCACATAGCAAGATTATTTTTAAGTGTTTATCTTTTTTAGATAAAAACTACAGTCTAGCATAGGTAAAATCCAATGAGTCTGGAATTTGAGTTAACATAATGTGAGAAACTGGCACACGGAAGAAGAAAGATGTGAGCATGACTTAGTAGGATTGACTATGTAGTAAGAGCTACAGAAGGTAGGTGCTGGGCCCAGAGACTTTAACCCTCTCCCTCTCCCTCTCCTCTCCCTCTCCCTCTCCCTCTCCCTCTCCCTCTCCCTCTCCCTCTCCCTCCCTCCCTCCCTCTCCCTCCCTCCCTCCCTCCCTCCCTCCCTCTCCCTCTCCTTCCCTCCCTCCCTCCCTCTCCTCTCTCTCTCTCTCTCTCTGTCCTCTCTCTCTCTCTCTCTCTGTCTCTCTGTCTCTCTCTGTCTCTCATGTGTGTGTGTGTGAGAGAGAGAGAGAGACAGAGACAGAGCAGAGAACAACAATAAGACATAGAGAGGTTTTCTCATCCCTTAATAGTGGAAAAAGACTACTCTGGTCTGCTATTACAAACTGTTTAGGATAATTAAAATTATACAAGTTAATGGTTAATCAGACTCATGGTAATGTCTGATACTAGTCTAGTCTATCACAGAAATATACATCCTAGGTTGAACAGATGGTATATATCTAGAAACAAGCAATGTTTGTCTATGCAGAATTACAATAGATAGATAAGTGATAGATAGATAGATAGATAGATAGATAGATAGATAGACAGATAGGTAATAGATAGATAGAAAATAGATTATGATAGATAGAGATGATAGATAGTCCTCAAAAACTTCAGAAGACCTACAGAATATGGCATTTAAATGTTTTTATTAATTAAGGCTTTTTTTACTTGAGACATGTAGCCCCTGGCAGCACCCCCAGCCAACCTCAAAAAAGATGATGAACATCATAAAATCCCCTTTGGAAACAGCCTTCATCAGTGGCAAGCTACCGATGGGCGAATATGCCCCAGCTCTTTCTACAGGCAAAATTGCTGTCCTAACTGGATGTGACTTGAACGCAGGCTGACTTGAATACCAAGCTCTGCCAGGACAGGGTAATCAAGTCCTTCATCTTTCCTGCTTCACAGTTATGATTGCCAGATACACTGTACCAGAAGGCTGAAGATTATGCTCCAATGTTATAGAGAGAGATTGGGTGGCTGACCAAGCAGTAAACTGTCTGTCATCACTTTGTTTTGGAAGCTGCTTGCCTGCACTTCCTAATTAATTAATAATTTTATTCCCTCTAAAGTTACTGATGGAGCTGAAGAATAGACAGTTATAGTTTCACAGTTAGGCTTAAGTTGTTTAGGATTTAAGAAAATGTTTTAAGATCTAGAAAGATGATTAAGTTGATAAATACAAGATATGGTAGAGATTGGATTAAGTACAAAACTTTAGACAGACACACACACACACACACACACACACACATACACACACACATACACCACACACACAGATACATACACACACACATACACACACACATACACACACATACACACACACATACACACACATACACACACACATACACACACATACACACACACACATACACACATAACACACACACATACACACACACACATACACACACGACACCTACCACACACAAACATACACCCACACCTACACACACACATACACACACACCAGAGACACATACACACACACATACACACACACACACACACACCACACACACACACACACACACACCAGAATATCAAGATAGTGCTTTCTTCAAGGTTTCCAAATTACAAATGAGCTAAACATTTGGAATGCAGCTTTTACATATGGCTTTCCTGATTGTTCCTAACTGTTCTTACAGCTCCAAGTTTTACCATTGAGTCACTGGCAAGCCCTCATCAGGAAGAAGAGACCACCACACTAACGACATTCTTGTCTTGTATTTCCTATGGGCTAAGGGGAGCCCAAATAACTCGTGAGCCCTTCAAGTCTGACTTTTTAAAACCCAAAGCAAAGAGCTCTCCAGAAAAAAAAAAAAAGGCGGGTGGCAAGCTATTTCCCTTATGGCTTTTTTAACAGAGAGAAATGAAAGAAAAACAGCTACGTGAGGGTCAGATGCTTATGGTTCTCCCATGTTCCAACAGATCAGCTAGACACTGTTTCCCCAAATAAATTGCTATTGCATAACTCAAAGACAGGAAAGGTTGAGCAAAGTCTGTGGATCTTTTTGAAATGAGTCTTTAAATACCTGAGTAGAAAATAGAAATGGAAAATTACTTTTTCTCTAAAGACGGTCTAATATTCCCAAATACTTCGAGCAATCCAAGACAAACTAGCATGTACTGTCTGCGAGAGTGTTTATGCTATTAGTTTCTTTTTTATAAAACGTTCTATCAAAAAATGATCATTGTAAAAGCAAAGCCAGAGAGGTTCTCAAGATTTACTGAGTCTGGATTGCCCAAATAGCTTTATCAAAGATCCAGTTCCTGGCACTCTGCAAAAGAGTGCCTTGTTTTCTTCAGTCCACTGATCAAAAGTGCCATTGCTCTGGTTTGCACACCTTCACATGGCCTTCCATGCTTCTTCCTACGAGTGTGCAAGTGTTGTATCACGTCATCCTCCTCAGTGTCAGTGGAATCTAGGTCTTGCTTCTAATCCACATAATATAACAGATGCCTGGCTTTCACTTCTATAACTAGGCTGTTTATGTGCTAAAGGAAATGAATTGTCATTGCCACAATTTGCGTGGTGTATATATATGCCTCTGTCTTGTTAACAAACAACAAGAATGAAGGCTTTATTTGGCTCATAGATTGAGGGTGCAGTCCACAGGCATGGAAGTGGAAGCGTGAGGCGTCTGGTCACATGGCATCTGCAGTCAGGAAGTAAAGAGGGATGGATGCTGGTGTTCCACCCACTTCTCCTTTACATTCAGTCCAGATTCCAACCCATAGAATAGCTCCATCCATACCTTCCCATCTCACTAATATAATCTAGATAATTCCTCACAGACTTGCTTGGAAGTTCATCCTGTCAATGATCCTAGAACCTGTCAGCTTGACAATCAAAGTCAGTCGTCACAATGCCTTATGCTGTTTTTCAAAGCTCTTTGACTGGGACTCGCTCCGAGTGTGCCTTATAAAAAAGATCTGCTTGTAGGATAATTTAAACCCTTCAGCACTGACACCTATGATATTATAAGGGTGCTGGTGCCAAGAGTGGGGAAAAGAGCTCTGGAGAAAGGAGCAGCTGGATACAAAGTGATTTAAGGGGGAAATAAAAAACAGATGTGTGGTTTTAACTAGGAGAGGAGACAGAGAATTTTTTAAAGTCATAGGAATTATCAACAATCATTACCGTTGTTTTTGTTTGTTGTTGTTGTTGTTAGGTTTTTTAGACAGGTCTTACTCTGTACCCTTGGCTGTCCTGTAACTTGCTATGTAGACCAGCCTGGCCTCAAACTCATAGAGATCCACCTGGCTCTGCCACTAAGTGTTGGAATTAAATACATGCACTACAACACTCATTCAGGAATAATATATTGTACAGTTACCTAAATTACTATATCATATTTATTTTTATAAAATTATACCACTTGGAGTGATACTGTTCCCCTAAAGAGCCATGGACTCACAAACAGAAAACCTAGTAGCAGGAATGAGAAACCTCCTTTTAACCTATTGTTCAAGAAACTCTGAGACCCTCAAAACAATACAGGCTATTGCTGTTACCCTTGATTGCCTCCCAGAAGTTAGGAGAGAAGTTCCTATTGCTGGCGATGTTTGAACACAGGACTCAGTAGATTCCAGCTGGATACGACCCAGAAGCCTCCTCCCTGGGGGCTGGCTTTCGTAGTACTAAAAGTCTCTATGAAAGCTACCAAAAGGATAAAGTAATCAATAGCTTACTCAGCTATGATGTTATGAACTAAAATGGCCAATACAATGAGCTGTTGCTAAAGGTGCAATAGTGACACAAACAACTACTAATTAGCCTCAAGGCTGATCACAAGAAGAAAATCATACCTGATACTTTAAATCTTGCCAACTACCCATGGCTAGTGAGATCATAGATCTTTACAGGAAAAAAAAAAAAAAGTACTACTGCCATTTTCCTAAACTGGACTAATTCTTAACTGTAGTGTCAACCACTTATCTTTATATCAACAGAGAAATGTGACTTTCATCCCTCATCAAAGAAGTTTCTTTTTGCAGCAGATAGAGACCATTGCAAAAAGCCACAATTGGTAAAAAAAAAGAAAAAATGCATGTGACAAGTGATCACAGGGTGCCCATCTCCAACTGATCTACAATTAAAGCACACAACACCTACATCTAAGACTCACAGAACATTATAGAAAAAGATGCAGAAAGACTGTAAGAGCCAGAGGACCAGGAAGTCTGCTCCAAGACTGAATTTTCTAGGTATGACAGAAAGGCTATGCCCATGAAATATCAGCACTGTGCTCCAGTGGATATGCCAACATGGCCAGAAGAAATCTCACGGGGCCCCATCCTAGATGAAGAGCAATTAATGATGGCTGAGAGAAGGGGAAAAAGTCTCCCCAGGGATGAGCCAATTGGTTAAGCCAATATCAAAGTGGTCAGCACTAAAAACATGCGAATGTAAGCAACACTAAATTGTCTCACAAGTTGTATTTATATATTTATTCGTACACACATATATAATAATTAAGAAAAAGGCCATGAATTTGAGAAGGGAAATAGGACACAGGAGAGATTGGAGAAAGAGGTGGGAACGAAGTCATGCAATTATATTTTAAGTAAAATATAAAATATTTTCCAGTTGAAGCAAGCTTATTTAACACTGGCCAGGAAGATGGTCCCTGGCCAGATCCATACACAGGATTCCCAGAGAGTGGCCATGAACTACATGGGCCAGGTGCTTATAAAGTGAAATATTTAAAAGGTTTGGATTCCATATAAAATGGACCTCTGAGTTAGCAAAATTTTAATGGAAAAAAGATTCAGCAAAGCTGAGCAAATTGGTCATTGGGTACACTGACTTCAGTAAATTGTCCAGATGGCAGGCTATTACTCTTATTTATCTGTTGGCAGAAATAACAAGAGCACTGCTGCCCTTAGGTAAGACAAGCCAAACCTGAGCTTCAGTAGCTGCCAGCCACTCAGGGGAAAATAGGACATAAGCTGACATTTGAACAAGGCAAAAACCTTAAGCAAACAGGAAAATATGAGGGAAAGGTCATTGTTCACAAGGGCTGGTAAGGTCCCTCCTGCCAAAGCAATTCAGTACAAATTTAGTTTACTAATAATTATAAATATCATAAGCTCATTAGATGATTTATTAGTAAATTAGTAGTCTGTGCAATGATAAGAGATTTCCCTGAGATATATACATATCAGCCTCTTAAAAATACCTAAGATTCTGGCCAAGGGTGTAGCTTGGTACCAAAAACCTGCGCTTGGCATATGGTGATCCTGGATTCAATTCCCAGCATAACCACCACCAAGAAAAAAAAAAAAAAAAAAAAAAATGAAAGGCCCAAGATGCTGACCTTTAGAATAATGACACTCCACTCAATCAGCTTTATAAATGGTTTCAATGAGACACAAGCAGATTTTTATTCCTCATGAACAGCATGCTTATTTCAAAAATGAAAATAAATTCAAAGATATTCCCCCTTGCATACAAATACCAGCAACAAAAACATAGACACATTCCTTCCTTTGACGTTTGGTCTTGCCCACACACATCCTACAGGTGTCTCCTTAGAGTGTTACTACTGTTCTTTCTGATCTTCAACTCTTATTTATCATCAGGTCCTGGGAATGTAATCAACTAGTTCAACTATTTTGATCTTCAGCTTCTTTTTGTGCTAAGGTTTTTGTGTGTATTTGTGAGTGTCTTTATGATTGTCTGCACACTGCTTTCTTACCTGGTGGTCATGAGGCCAGAAGGGGGCAGCTGATGCCTGAAGTGTAGTTACAGAAAGTTGTGAGCCACCATGGTGGTGCTGGGAACCAAAATCAGTTCTTTTGCAGAATGGTAAGTGCTCTTAAGCAAGCACTGAGAGGTGTTATTGTATTGTTATTGTTGTTACTGTTGTGCTACTGTCTGTTGTTTTGTATTTGGTTTTGAAATGCAGAGGAGAGTAATAAATAACACCAAGCTGTTTGATAGTCTCAAGGAACCATATTATTGTAAATTTACCCATTTATACACAATACTTATGTTTGTTTTGTGGGGTGTGTGTGTGTGTGTGTGTGTGTGTGTCTTAAGGAATATTATGTTACTTGAGCTGACAATGCTCTCCACAACAACCACAGGCAAGCAAAAATTCTAGCACCAGACATGAGAAACCTTTTCTCCTATGATTGGTCAGACTAGGCCAAGTGACTCCTCAAACAAAATAGACTATTAATGTAGAACTTGAAATTCATTTTTTTAATGAGTGGGTGTATACAAATGACTGATAGAATCACTTGGCCTAGCATTTCTGTATAATTATGGAAATTCCTTTGGGAATAAATTAAAATTTTCTAGCCTTTTTTCCATCTATTTTAGCATTTATTATTTTTCTACATATACATTTATATTATTACACATATATACAATAAATTTCCAACAGCAAGAAGAACCATGAAACAATAATGTATTGTATAAATGTTACATCCTTTCCTATCTTGGTGCATCTAAAATTCTGAATGCAAATCAGTATCTATCATATCTTGTCATTATCAACATAAAACATCTACCTAGACCTAAAAGCATCTTAATCCCTGAAAAACTAAGCTTAATTGTAAAAATAAATTATATGGTCTTCAGCCCCATCAGAGACTTGAGAAGAAATAAAATTAATTACCTGAGTATCCAGGAGTGCAGGTTAGCAGCTTCCAAAATGAGAAGATGATAGAGCTGGAGTCTGCACATTTGCTCTTTGAGTTGATCAATCTTATGGCTTTTAATTGTTAATTTTATATTTGTCCAGAAAAATGACTTTGGACTTTGCTGATTCTCTGTGCTTTTTTATTCACTGTGCTTCACTGTTCTTTTAAAGCAGTGGTCCTCAACCTTCCTAGTGCGGGGACCCATGAATACAGTTTCTCTTGTTGTGGTGAACCCAAACTGTAAAATTATTTTCATTGCTACTTCATAACTGTAATTTTGCTACAGTTATGAATTATAATATAGATATCTGATGTGCAGATTATCTTAAGTGACCCCTGTGGAAGGATTATCCGACCCTTAGAGGCAGTGCAACCAACAGGTTGAGAACCACAATTCTTGATCTTTTGCAGGGTTTTTTCCTATATTTTGGATTGTGTACTTAGTACCATGTTTATTTCCTGTTTGCATGCAGCTTTGAATTCTGCCTTTACAGTGGGATGCATCTCCCTCAGCATGCTTCTGTTATTGATCTCAAATTTCTAATACAGATTGATTTATATGAAACTATCAGTCTTTGTGGCATAGGTTTTGGCTAATTCTCCTAAGCATTTCCAATGTACTTGCTAAACTTTTAACAACCTGTGTAGCATTCCATGTCTATCCATTAGGTCAAGATTTTCTTTTAATGTTTGAAGAAGTATTTTGATTGATTTTGATTATGTGTATGGGGTGTGCAACATGAATTCAGGCACCTGAGTAGAAGAGAAGCATCAGACACTCTGGCGTTGAAACTACAAGCGATTGTGAGTCATCTAACATGGTGCTGGAGATCAAACTCTGGTCATCTTAAACACCGAGCTATCTCTCCAAGCCAATTAATTTTGTTAACAATTAAATGTTATCTGTCTGTGTTTGTTATTTTTGATCTTCTATATGAAGAATAGTGTAATATAATTTCTTTCTAGCATTACAGATTAATCAGTATCTCCCTTAAAGCCTGTTTGATTATATTTATTTTATTTTTAATTTATTTATTAATTCATTCATATTACATGTCAATTGCTATCCCATCCCTTCTATCCTCCCATTCCTTCCTCCCTCCCACTTTCACCCTATTTCCCTCCCCTATGACTGTAACTGAAGGAGACCTCCTCCCCCTATATGATCACAGGGTATAAAGTCTCTTTATTATATTTCTTTTAAATATGAGTATTTAAACAAAACAAGATGAGGGCTGGAGAGACCATTTGGTGGGAAAAGTACTTGCTGTGCAAGCATTAACTCAGATCCTCTGCAGGAACATCAAGTGAGCCATCTCTTCAGCCCCTTGAAGTCTTCTTTTTTTTAATATATTTTATTAATTTATTCTTTACATCTCAATTGGTAGCCCATCTTGTGTATCTCCCGTTCCTCCCTCCCATTTTCACCCACTCCCCTCCCCTATGACTGTGACTGAGGGGGACCTCTTCCAGACCCTGTATATGCTCATAGGGTATCAAATCTCTTCTTGGTAGCCTGCTATCCTTCCTCTGAGTGCCACCAGGCCTCCCCATCCAGGTGATTGTGTTCAAAATATGGGGCACCAGAGTTTGTGTGAAAGTCAGATCCCACTCTCCACTCAACTGTAGAGAATGTCCTGTCCACTGGCTAGATCTGGGTAGGGGTTCAAAGTTTACTGCACATATTTTCCTTGGCTGGTGCCATAGTTTGAGTAGGACCCCTCAGCCATGATCTTCCCATGAAGTCTTAATATAACTAGCCAAGCGTTCTCTGGACTTGACCTTCACATCTTTCTATTCCTTTACTTTCTATTTTTCTGTATCTTTCTTATTTCTAATGTTTTTATATGCACATGGCTTTCTTTTTTGTTTTGTTTTGTTTTGTTTAGGGAATTTCTTTAATTAAAACTAATGTCTACTTTAGATTTAAAACCCAGGAGGGGCAAAGTGAAAGGTCACACTGCTATCATTTTGAGTGTGAAACGTCCCCTACTGGTCCATTGTTACACACTGTTTTGGAAGGTAGGATGTTTTGTTTTTACAATATGGAAGAGTTTGTCTTTCATCAATTTTTGTTTATTTGAATCACATATTTATTTTCATATATTGTGATTTCTATTTGTTCCTTTATTTTGTCTTCTTTTTCCCATTGATTTAGTATCTTAGATTTAATTTTTTCTCATTATTTTAATAGCCTTTTAAAAACATTTTGTTTACACATTTGACACAAAAATATTAACATATCTTCTTCTAAACAAGAAAAGATCATAGGCACACAGCATTCAGTACTTGCTGTGATGACTACAAATTCGTATCTTTTGTGTGTCTGACCATGAGGAGCATAAGTGATGGAGGCCACTGCTTCCATATTCTAAAGCACCCCATGCGCCTATGGACCAATACACAGTGTGGAAAGAATACCACAACAGACCTACCCTGGGGAAATGCTGGCCTTCTATCAAGAACAGCTTCCACTTGCCTCAAGGAGACAATACCAACCATTCAAAATATTTTCAGAACCTCAGATTCCTGAATCTTTCTGTCCAAACTTCCCTCTCACCTCCCTGAAGATCAGAAGACCCTCCCAATTCTCATTTCTCCTCATAGAGATTTTCCATAACAAATAACTTGCACATTTAATACTGGTCTGGAGTATTGACTAATCAACATGATAACAGACATAATGGTAGAGGGAGAATGGCTAACAGAGATTCAGGACTGACTCATCATATGGACAAAGAGTACAGCATCCTGGTTTGGGAGACTGTTTATCCCCAGTGCAAGATAGTCCCATGCTGGCTTTGCAACCAATTTCTTATGCTCCATCAACACTCTTCCATTCTTTCTTTGTAAACTGTGTTCTGTTTTTTTCCCCAATGCCTTGCCTTGACAGTCTTCTATGATTCCTTATTTTTTTTTTTCTGACACACAGTACCCCATTTAGTCCTAGAAAAATCTGCTCACAAACCCTGTTGGTCTGGTTTCCATTTACTGAGAAGCCTACCTACCATATGCCTGGTGTTATGTTATCTTACTAATCTTTGCAACTGTGCCAAAAGTTATTATTATCTCATCTAGACCCAAGACTCAGAAATGTTCGGTGAATGGAGAGAGGCCACAGATTTACCTGGGTTCCCATTTGTCTGTGCACATTTACACGGGAAATAAAGAGACTTTAAGGGCTTGCTTGAATCCTAAGCAGCACGAGCATATTCAAAATGGGATCAACAAGCTGGTTGGCTGTGTTGACGGATACATCTTGCAAAAAAAAACACCCCAAAATATTATAAGGAAAGACGATTCACTAGAAAGAAGAAAAATAAGATGCTGCATGGATGGCAGGCATAAACGATGCATAAAGGCACAAGGATGTGATAAAACGAGAAAGAACCTGACTACTGTGAGCCAGCTCAATCCTGGCCGAGACACCATGCATCACGGACACTTTTGGAAATTGAAATGACTGTCACAATAGGTGCCAAGGAATTTAAGAACTAATTAGTCTCACTGTGAGAACTCTACCCACTCCATCACCCCCAGCCAAGCAAAGAATAAATAATATAGAGGGGCGAGCAGTCTCCTTGTTTTTTCACTAGCATGAGAAAGAGAAAATAAAGACAGTAATCTTTGTAGAAGTAGTGTAGGAGCAACAACAGAATCTCCAGCAGTAGACATCATTGCCCTGGCAGAGCAGTGCACCAGCTGGTGAAGCAATAGGCTAAGGGGATGCTTCAGGGGCAGAACTCCCACTATGCTGGCACCAGACAGTGAAGGTTGAATAACCACCCATCCTCATACCTACTCCTATTCTAAACCAATCACTTATAAAGGAGGTGTCCTATGCCAGCCACTGGATAGGGTGCTAAGTGCTATAGGTGAGAAATCAGATCAGTTGGGGCCACAGAAAGTACAATGGGGAAAGGAGCTATGCCCACCAACCACAGTCATAGTCTGACTGGAAAAGCCCTATTAGGAAACCCTACCTTACCAGGTCTTCTCCTCTGTATTAGTTACTTTTATGTAGTTGGGTCCAAAATACCTGGAAGTAATAACTCCCTGGAATAAAGATTTATTTTGGCTCACAGTTTTAGAGGGATCCTTAGAACCATCTTCACCCAGAGAAGAGTCAATATCAAGCATCAGTGGAGTAATTGATGTCTTGAAAGCCTTTCAACATTCACTGAACATATTTTCTCCCCACATGCAAGAATAAAGCTTTTTCCCTGCAAGCTTCACAGTAAGTTCTTAGTGTTGACACCACAGTTTATTGAACATTGACTGTGCTCTATAATTTTTACACAGATCATTTCCTGCAATCCTCAAGTAAACCTTAATGTGGCAGCTATTAATAATCTCTTTTTAACAGATGAGTAAACCAAAAATAGAGTTCATGAAGTACACAACTGGCAGCATCCATGCCTACCTGCTGCTAAGAACTTCCCACTGATAGTACTATCAAATGAGGTTGCTTGCTTACAGCCATATTGTCATTTCTGATATGCTCATCACAGAAGAACCTCATTAGACCTTCAATATTTGAAATGAACAACTACATAAGCTAGCAAAGGTAAAGAAATTATGGAAGATCTTTGATAAATGGAAAATCTGTAAATAGACTAGCTGAACACCCTAAAGAGTTACTTCTAAAAAGAACCAATGTCAGAAACTTGAGGTGAACACATCTTAACTTGAAGTCTTTTTCTTTCAAAGGATAAACTGGAATGTTTGCATATTTCTTGTTTTTCTATTAAATTTCTTAAATACGCTTACTATGAATTTCTATGAAAATCAGAGAGCTGGGAATTTTAGAACATGGTGTCATTTAAAATTTCCTCAAAATACTCATATCTTCTTTGGCTCTGTGATCTACTGAAATGGACAGAGATTTCTGACAATCTCAAGGAAACACTTGTATTAGAGAACAAGAGGCTGATAGGTCAATGCATCAGATTTGCACATAATGCAAACCCCACAAGTACATTTCTAGTTAGAATATTCTAGATCATTCTAGGTTGCATATTTAAAGTAGAGATGGCCACAGGGCTAGTTGGTGTGATGAGTGACATGTAGTGTTTCTGTTCCTTCTGAGGGACCCAAGATTGGAATATTTCCATGCCACAGGAGTAATATTATGAGACACATAAGGCTGACTTAGAATATGTCTTAGAATGAAGGTCAGCACAAAGGTAAGAATGAAGACTAGCACAAAGCATAGCAAGGGCTGGCCCGTGTTGGCATTTATTTCTTGGGTGTATTTGAAATCACATCACTCTTCCCTGAAGCTATTTAAGGAACTGTGGAAATATCATCCTGATTTTATCCCATGAGCTAGAGGCACAGAGCTTCTAAGCACTTTATCTCCTCTGACATTTGGCTTTTTCTAATTCTGGAAGTCTATTGTGGTTCTCCCAAGCATGAATCGGAAAACACTTATGATGATGTTGAATAACATTTACCTTCTAAATCCCAAGCTTTAAATGTACACAAGGGCATAAAGCATCTTCCTATTGTAGGGTCATGTGTGTGGCTCATACTTTTCTGGAAAATGTCATAGGGTGGTTTTCATCACATATTCAAGTACTATTTCCTAAGAAAACACAAAACTCTAAATATAGAAAAGTTGAGCTCTGAGCAAAATTAATTTCTCTAAAATCAAGTACTTTCAAAACACAAAATAATTTCTAGTCATCACTGACTCCTCCTCTTCCTTCTACTCGTATCTGCTGCATCCCACACCCTCAGTCACGGTGGTGTTGCCTCAGAAATCCTCTCCTCTTCTCTACTCTGCTCTGCTCTCCACACCTCTCTTTTCCCCTCCTCTCTCCTCGTTCTTCTTTCCTCTTTCTCATTCTCCCATCCCTCCCTCTCTCCTTTTTTTTTCTTTTAAAATTTTTTTATTAATTTATTCTTGTTACATCTCAATGGTTATCCCATCCCTTGTATCCTCCCATTCTTCCCTCCTCCCCATTTTCCCATTATTCCCCTCCCCTATGACTGTTCCTGAGGGGGATTACCTCCCCCTGTATATGCTCATAGGGTATCAAGTCTCTTCTTGGCAACCTGCTGTCCTTCCTCTGAGTACCACCAGGTCTCCCCCTGCATGGGGACATGGTCAAAAGTGAGGCACCAGAGTACGTGAGAAAGTTATATCCCACTCTCCACTCAACTGTAGAGAATGTTCTGACCATTGGTATATACTCACTTTTATCTGCATACTAGCCCAAGGGGCATGTCCCACGAAAGCCTTCACTTACCAGGAAACTGGGACAGAGGGGAGGACATCCTATTGGGACTCTAGATGAGAGAAACATGGGAGAATAGCAAAGTAGAAGGATTCAGAGGTCCTAGAAACCTACAAGTAGAACATTGATAGGCAGATTTGGGCCCAGGGGTCCCGCTCAAACTAAGGCACCAGCCAAGGACAATACAGGTAGTAAACTTAAAGCCCCTACCCAGACCTCCCTCTCTCCTTTTGCTGGATCTATTTCAACAGCCTCTTTGCTAGTCATCTAATGACCTATTTCTCCCACTTTATGAATTTTTTCTATATTACAACAAAATAATCTTTAAAACGTGATATAATATATATGATTAAAAATAGTTCCTAGTTTTCTGTTGGCCATATGATTTTTCAATATACAAATTTCTTAATCTAATTTAACATTTGGAAAGATTATAGATGAATATATTTTTCTTATTTTGGGTCCTTCACAAGGCATAAAAATGCTTTAATTACATAGAAGACTGTCATATTGGGTTATATTAAAGTAATTCCATCTCCTTTATCTCTGTTTATGTTGTTCACTGAACACTAGACAACCATGTGTGCAGCCTTCTCCCTTCTAACTCACAAGGTTCTATACGTCTCCTAGATAACCTACTCTCACCTTCTCACCTTCTGTAAATTCTGAAACACTCCTGTTAGTTCTCTGGCACTTAAGTCTGTTTCTAGAAAAGGCGGCTTTATCTTCTAATTCATCTCTAAATTTCAGTTCATCTTCTTGCCTTGGTAGAAACTTGTTTCTTCTTTCAAGACATTGTTCTTTCTATTGTCACTTCAGATGGTGACAATTTACCTACTTGCATTCTGGGATCATATGGAAACTGTCCTCATTGCACATTATTGATGTCTCTAGGCTTTTTATTGTGTTTCTTTGGAAAATCTCCATCCTACCTGCCTCAACATTACTTTCATTCCTTGATGACCTTAGTTTCTGACTTAAATTTTCTCCAATACTTATTTGTCTTAAATGTTTATGAATTGGGTATGTGATTGAAAGGTTTCTGCTTCAGAAATCTCTCAGTTTCTTGAACATCTTTCTAGTCTTCTATATCTTAATTTCTCTATCCTATTATCACATGTAAAAGATGTTACTATAAATTCAGCCACTTATTTTCTTTTACTAAGATTATTTAACAATTTCATGCATGATTATAACATATTTTGATTACTCTCACATGCACCCTCTCTTATCTTCCTCAACCGTGGTCAACATCCCTCCCTCCCTGAAGATCTTTTTCTTATGTTCATGTCTTATTGTTTTGTTTTGTGACCCACTGAGTTTAACCAGGAACATCTGAGCAACCATGGTTATGGAACTATCCAATGAAACTTGATGAGCTCACCAATGGACACGCAATGAAGACAATTATTTCCTTTCTTCTACTATCTTTCGAAGCCATGAGTTCAGTATGGAGACATGAGCTCTATGAGCCCTTCCCACACCAATGACAGGCAGGTGTAGTTTTGTGTAAATCATTGTTGGCAAGAGGAGCTTCTATGAGTTACTGATTACTGTACCATATCCAGAAGACAAATTTTCACAGCCTTACTCCTTATCTTCTAATTCTTATATGCCTTTTGGCTTTTTTGCATGATATTTCTTGAGCCTTATAGGAGATGGTATAAATGTCTTGGTCAGAAATAAGCATTCCACTGTCCCTAACTCTCCAGGATCTTGAGCAGCGGAGTGTCATTATGGTGTCTCTAAGCACCTCTTCCCACCCTAACTTCTCTCTCTCCCTGAAATGTTCTAATGCTCCCACTTTTCATTTTGGAACCATTAAGTAAATGATCCTAACATTGCTCTACCCAGATAAAATGTGCCCCCTTCTTATCCTGTTAAAATGCCTGGAGAATAACCGCAATATCTTCTTGAACATAAACTCAACTCCTTTTCCTTTTCATCATGACATGCTAGTCTTTGGATAAATTCCTATTCTGCTTAAATCTATCTTTTCATTTTCTGCCCCCTGCCATGACCCAGGTACTCATGGACCAGAATGTAGCTGAATGAAAACAAACCTCAACAGATACAAAAAGACCAAAACAATTCCTTGCATCCCATCAGACCACCATGGATTAAAGCTGGATCTCAATAACAACAAAAACAACAGAACGCCTACAAACTCATGGAAATTGAACAACTCCCTACTCATGATATCTGGGTAAGGAATGAAATAGAAAAAATAAATAAAAAGCTTTCTAGACTTGAATGAATCCGAAGGCACAATATACACAAACTTATGGGACACAATGAAAGCAGTGCTAAGAGGAAAATTCGTAGCACTAAGTGCCTTTATTAATATATTGGAGAAATCCCGTATTACCACCTTAACAACACACTTGAAAGCTCTAGAACAAAAAGAAGCAGACTCACCTAAGAAGAGTAGAGAGCTGGAAATCATCAAACTCAGGGCTGAAATCAATAAAATAGAAACAAAGAAAACAATTCAAAAAGCCAACAAAACCAGGAGCTGTTTTTTTTGTTTTGTTTTGTTTTGTTTTGTTTTGTTTTTTTGAGAAAATCAACAAGAAATAGACAAACTCTTAGCCAAGCTAACTAAAAGGCAAAGGGAGAGTAATCAAATTAAAAAATCAGAAATAAAAAGGGAGAATACAACAGACAGTGAGGAAATCCAAGGAATCATTAAGTCATACTTCAAAAGCCTATATGCCACAAAATTTGAAAACCTAAATGAAATTGATACTTTTCTGGATAGATGCCAACTACCAAAATTGAACCAAGATCAAGTAAGCAAATTAAATGGTCCTATATCTCCTAAGGAAATTGAGGAAGTCATCAAAAGTCTCCCAACCAAAAAGAGGCCAGGGCCAAATGGATTCAGCAGAGAATTCTACCAGACCGTCACAGATTTTTCTTTTTTTTTGGGGGGGGGGGGGAGTCCTATGTAATCACTGCCATCAGTCCAAACACATGTTTTATTTTTCAGACCTTATTTTTACATCTTACTACAACATCTCAAGATATCCATTTACCAAGCCCTATTATTTTCCCGTTTTACTGCTCTGCTCCGTTCTTCAACAAACCTCACATGAAATATTTGTATTATCTCTGATTTCTTACATTCTCTATTGCTTGTGTGTAGTGGAGGGGGGCTGGAGGTTGAACTCAGAGCCTTTATGCATACTAGACAAGTGCTCTATCCCCCATCCCTTTCCATTTTTCTCTGAAGCCCACTTCTATCAGGCTTCCAGCCCCTCACTACTAACATGATTCTTGTCAGTGTCACCAATGCTTTCCATGCTGGCACATGTACCATCATCCCTAATTCTTTATTTTGACTAGGCAGCCTCATCCATCACAGTTGAGCACTCTCTCCATGGTTTACTCTTTCTTTCATTGTATTCTTTTGAACTTCCTTATGGTGCCATGACTGCTTCTTTGTAATAGCTCTATCTTGCTTGGCTCTTGACTTTGTGTTCCATAACTGAAGCTTTTGTGTTTTTCTTTTTGACCTATACTGGGTTCCTTGATTAATATGTGCTTATTTACAAGAATTTCCACATCCATACAATATTTTATTTTTATGTATATGGATGTTTTGCTCATGTATATGTCTCTGTACCACTTTGTGTGCCTGGTGCCTACAGTGGCCAGAAGTGGGCATCAGATTCCTTGGAAATGGAGTTATAGATAGTTCTGGGCACCATGTGGGTGCCACGAATTGATCTCAGGTCCTCTGAAAGAGTAGTCAGTACTCTTAACTGCTGAGACATCTCTGCAGCCTCTGATACTGTTATCTTTTTGTTTTGTTTTCCAAGACAGGGTTTCTCTGTGTAGCCTTGGTTTTGCTGGACTCTCTTTGCAGACCAGGATGGCCTCAAACTCAGATATCCACCTCCTTGAGTGCTGTGATTTCAGACATGCACCACCATGCATGGCTGATATCACTATGTTAAGCCACCATAACAAACCATCATTTCAACACAGGCACTTTAAAGTCTAACCCATATCTCAAACATAACATTCACACATCTTTCTCTAAGTGGAATCCTATTTGGACTAATCTTTCCATCAATTAACTCAGCAAATTTTCATATTGCTTAGGCCAGAAACCTTGAATTATGTTTGATTTTTTTCCCTTTGATTCTTAAGCAATTTCTTCAGTAAAAAGGAAATACAGAATCTAATGACTTCTCCCATATGCTCGATCACCACCAGCCGAGGTCATCTTCATTGTTTCCTACTAAAGTCACAGAAACTCTTGACCATGTCAGCTTATTCACCCACATCAGTTAATACCCTTCCAAAGGCTAACAGATTTTTTTCCAATTCTGGCTTCTCATCTGTCTGATGTTAATTTTCCTTCCCTGATTTAGTATGTTTGACCCTCACTGACATAGCTTTCTCCTGAAAACACTGGAGGACCTTTAGGCTTATTGTTCTCTCAGACAGAAATGCTATTACTCCTGGTGAGCACCCAGTCTCTTCCAAGTCTTATTTTTATCAGCAATGTCCACCAGTAACCTCTCTAACTACTGATCTTTTTTCTCTAGTTTTTGTCCCAGTACTTTATCCTCAAGCAGGTTCAATAACTTACCTAGTGTATTGTTTACTGTTGAGCTTCCTTTTTAGAGAAACTCAACAAAGGAAGATACTTGCTTTTGTTTTCTGGGTACTTTAATATTTAATAAGTAGCCATTAGATAAATGTATGAATAAATTAGTCCATAAATAACTAGGAGTTTCCATCCATCGAAAACTCTAGCAGCTAGATTTACAGGTGTTCTTGGCCATACATAGCCATCATAATGGTAAGACTGCCTGTAATCCTAGCCTTTGGAAACCCGAGACAGGTAGATGACAAGTTAAGTTCTCACCCAGGTGAGAACCTGTGTCACAGAAGCAAAGAAGAAATGAATACACTGTTAGCATGAAAGATTTAAGACAGTGGTGGTTCACATAAGTAGTTAGGGTACTTGGTTGCTTACTTGCTTTATGATGACATTAGTTAAATTACATAAAGATTAATTTCTTAATGAAAATAAGAGCCCTGGGTAATATTTGATTTATCTTTTTTGTTTGTTTTGTTTTGTTTTTTGAGACAGGGTTTCTCTGTGTAGCCTTGGCTGTCCTAGACCAGGCTGGCCTTGAACTCACAGCGATCTGCTTGCCTCTTTCAGAGTGCTGGGATTAAAGGCATGTGCCACCACCACCTGGCTTTATCTATCTTGAAGATGAAGGGTTTCATGATATTTTCTTTATCTACTAACCTTCTACATCAAAACTTCATTATTTAAAATGAATGAACACAACCATACCCTAATTTCATCAGTATGAAGAACTAGAAATGAGATACCTAATGAAAATTTTGAATTAATAATACAAAGATGCATGGTATGTTGTTTCTCTGGAGATCTACATACATGACAAATCTAAGATTCTTACTGTTGGTATTTTTTAGGCATATTTTAATGAGTTATAGCTAATGATTTGAAAACCTTAATTTTACTTTAAAATTAGTAAATTTGGTGTTGCATGTTTAATAGTCACTAGATATGATACTCTTTCATGAGAACTCTAATGTCTAGGGCTTGTAAATAATGTATCCCAATTTAGATATCATAATGCAAAAATAGAGCAATCCTAAAATTTATTATGACGGAAAAAAAAGGTAGTTCTGCTACCCGCATAGGTCAATCGGCATGCTGAAAAGCTTAGCAACACAAAGCAAGACCTCAACATATTCAAGTTAAGTTAGAAAACAAACAAGTTTTTATAATATGACCAATAAAGTAATTGTGCTTGAGATTAAAGATACCATTTAAATACAGGGTCTGCACATATATGTATAATTCATATGATATTAATTTAAATATTTTGAATATATGGAGTAGCTCAGTGATTTAAAAAAAAAATGTTTGCTGAGTATACGTAAGGCTCTGGGTTTGATTCCCAGTACCACAATGACTACCTAATTAAAATGTGCAATAATAAAAAGAAGCTATTAGCTCTGAGGGGGAAAAATGGTCTGAGGTTGTGATTTTTCATATTAATAAATGACTTATTAAATGTTCCTCTGTTCCTTCTGTGCACATAATACCAGAAGCAGAACTCTGCCAAAACATGTCTCAGTGCTAAAACTCTGTTCATACTCACTGTGGCCCCACTGTCAGTGATATCTCAAGACTGTGAGCAATTGGAGGGACAATGAGGACTATTCACTGCTGTGGCCATAAGTATCTTATAGTTATTGTGAGGCTTTCCTCTCAGAGTCACACAGTGTTGAGAGATCATGGTGTACAAATTTTATTAGGTGCAGAGAGGAATCTTGTTTCCCTTTGACTGTCTGAAAACATGGCTCCTCTGAGAAATGAAGCAACTGGAGCTAGAGAGACTTTTCATTCTCTCATCTTTAGCAACTGACAATTCTACTTTCCTGAAAACCAGTAAATGTTTCCCTTATGAATCATGAAAGAGAGATGGGGAGGGAGAAAAAAATCTATATTTAGATAAATGCCTGATGAATTAATAGACTAGAAGATAAATAGACAGGATAGATAACTGATATCTACATAGGTGATAGACTGATAGATAGATAAATGCATATATACATACAAACATAGATAATAGAAAGATGATATGTTGGAGAAGATTGACTTTTTTAAGTGAGCACTACTCAGACTATATTTTATGAATATTTGGCACAGATAGCCACTTGGTAGCACCAAAGAATTCACTCCATTTTTCTCATATAGTACATGTGGCAGGCACAAAGGGGTATAAAAATGTTTAGTATGGTTAAATGCACCCAATGTATTCAGCCTTGATCAGTTGTTTTCCTAAAACCTGCTTTCTCTTTCAGGCCATCACTGTGAGAAAGAACTATCAGCAAAGAGAGAGCAACCTTATCTTTTCCTTAGGGAGTTAATTTATTGATGTTTTTTAAATCCTTGTGTATTTTATGTGCATGTGAAAATATTAAGCTCAGCCCCGCTAAAATGCACAATCAATTTGTGTTAATAAAACTTGAATATTAAACAATGTAAAAGAAAAATGTAGCTGGGCATGGTGACACATGTCTTTAATTCCAGCACTCAGGAGGCAGAGGCAGGCGGATCTCTGTGAGTTCAAGGCCAGCCTGCTCTACAAAGTGAGTCCAGGACAGCCAAGGCTGTTACACAAAGAAACTCTCTCTCAAAAAAAAAAATGTAAAACATTCATGTGAAGACAATTTTGTGGCCACAGCCTCATTTTCAGAACATAAATATCAAAAACTATTAGCAAGATACTTTTAGTGACCATGCCCTGTTGGCCAGAGTAGTATTAGAAAAAGTTGTCAGAGTGGGTATACAATTTAGCAAGAAGAGTGCATAGGAAGTGTCTAAATATTAATGGTTGCTCTAAGCCACATTATATGACAACTCAAAAGAAAACATAAGTACCTATCAACACTTTGCAGAACCCTAATAAAGAACACATGTTACCCGAGCAAGCATAAGAAGCTCTGTCAGCACCCTGGACAGCCGGCTCCCTGACACTGAGACGTGAGTGAGACAGAGCTGGGGAACCTCCCTGGTAAAGCCCCATCATGCCCTTCTCACTTTCATCACAGTTAAAAGCGGGGCTGGCTATCATCCATTCAGGCTTCCATCATAATATGTGTGTCGCTTTGACTTTGCTTTGGGTCCTTGGGCACCAGGATCAATGATTCTCAGACCTCGATGCCAGTGTAGGAAGTTTCCTGTAGAAGTCTGAGAATTTTTAGCTGTCTAGAATTTCTAAATGAATCCTACAAATAGAACTTAATTTCTGGGTTAAAGTTGTCTGGACTTCCCAGAATCAATTGACATGAAAGATTAACTGTTTCCAGGAAGTCAGCACTCATCTTTTGCACTTGTTCTTGGGAAGGCAGGTCTGACTCCATTTACTTGCTCCTAACTACATCTAACTGGTCTCCCTACCTTTGCACGCATAGACTGTATTGGCACGCCCCTTGTTTTCAAGAAGGAAAGACTTAAGTTCCAACCGTTTTGATAAACCCTTTTTCTGAGAACTGATTCAACTATTTTTCATTTAAAAAAAAATTACATTGTTCAAGCGATGTTAAAGGCATGGCAAAGCTTTTCATTTTAAGAGAAAAATGCTACCCAGTAAATTAACCATTCCATCAAATATTGCCTCAATCCACTGCTGCTGGCCAGCTTCTATAGTCCTGTTAAAAGTGAAGTGTGTTGTATTCCCAAACTGAAATTAATACTTCATCCTAATCAAACAGTTACCTTTCAGCCTAATAACAAAATAACATGGAAAAATAGCAACCATACCCCTGTGTCAAGGAAAAGAAATGGCTGCTGCTGAATGAGCCAAGAAGTGGTTTTCCATTCATCTTTAAACTTCACACTAATGTCCAAATAAGGACAACCATGTAAAATTTTAGAGAGCAAATCCTGGCTTCTAGAAGACAGTATGAGACTGTGACAACAGCAAATAGCTTCTTAACACCTATGCTTCTCATCTAGTAGAACTTGGTTGTATTATATGTATTATGTATATGCTTAAAGTATAATTCTGCCACAATGTCTAGGTGAATTGTTTATTTGAGCAAAAACAGAGGACCATATTTAACACAAACCATAAACGTCTTGTACCTTGATTTAGTGTGCACACCAATAACATGAAAGTTCTTCGGCCCACTTAGGCAAGGAGACTACACAGTAGCAAAGAACTCACATGGCAAACTGAAGTCATACAGAACAACACCGCCCTACCGCCCCCCATTAGTACGACGTTCATGATAATTTAAAACAGGAAAGTGAAACTTTGTGCTCCATAAGCTTACCCAGGTTTTCTTGCATGTTTTTGTGTAATGAAGAGTAGTTTTTTATTTGTACTGTACTGTAGGTCCTGATATTTTGTGCATCTTTATTTTTACATGGCTCAGTGGTTTTTAAAGTTATTCAATAGGCTTTAAGTTATTTAATGGCCTGTTTTATTTATTTCAACTAGGGCTACATTGTGTACTAAATGTACCAAGAATTTTTAATCTGTGGTACACAAATGGAAAGCATAATAGAAGAGTAACTGTGCTGTTAGTTCAGTAAGACTTCTTGCCACATAAAAAAAAATATTCACTTAGAACTGTCCCACAATGGAAAAGTAAACATAATTGTTAGTTTATTCCCTTGTATCAATGCAAAAGATAGAATTCTCAAATGACCCCTAAGAGAAATTCTAGTATACCTCATGAACATGGCACTTATTTCTCACCATCCCCTTTCCCATCTCAACTTAGTCATTTGGTCACAGAATATTTATTTTAAGGGAAGAACGTGGATTAAAATTGGGGCTGTGTAGACAATTTAATAGTCAGTAAAGTACAAGTTTTGCAACCATAAGAACCTGGGTATGATCCCCCAGAGCCCACATTTTTTTTAAAAAAGCCAGATATGATGGCACAGTTGAAATCCCAGGCATGGGAGGCAGAGGCAAGCAAATACTTGGAACTCCCTGACGAGCCACCCTCACTTCCTTGAAATTTTTCAACCCAAAGGGAGACTCTGAATAAATAGGTAGTTGGAGAACCACCCAACTTGGGTCTATACCCAATATGTACACATATGCACCCACATATACATGCACAAACTCAAAAGACTATATAGTTAAATCACACACACACACACACACACACACACACACACACACACACACACACACACACACAGTTATATGCCTAATGATTGCTTCTGTATTCCATTCTAGGACAAAAAACAGTCATAATACACTCCTTAAACAGTTTTATAAAAGATCTTAACGAAAGAGAACAGAAAACAATTCTCTGTGATGCCAGTCTTTTCCTTTTGGGTGATCATGTTAGCTGCTGTTATGGCACAAATGTGAAATGTTCCCTGCAAGTTCATTTTTTAAAACAATTGATTCTGAGCTGGTAGTACTATGTTAGGAGGTTGTGGAACTTTTATGAGTTAGGGCTTCAGTGAGTCAGCAGGGGTGAGTTAAGGTTTAGAGCCCAGCCTTGTACTGTATCCAGTGCTCAGTGCCCTCTCTCTCTCTCTCTTTCTCTCTCTCTCTCTCTCTCTCTCTTCTCCTCTCTCTCTCTCTCTCTCCTCTCTCTCTCTCTCTCTCCTCTCCTCTCTCTCTCTCTCCTCTCTCTCTCTCTCTCTCTCGGCCAGTCAAGATATCTGCAACTATCCTCATGCTTTTGATGTCGTAAGCTATTCCCATAACCTTGTCTCCCTCTGCCATGATAGACTGGATCTTCAAACTGTCTACCAAGGGAAATTCTTCTCACTTCTGTTGTTTCTTGTCAGGAACTTGGCTACCACAATGAAAAATAATAATAATACATTCCCAGACAATAAACATTAAAGGCTCTGGGCATGGTAGAAGTCATAATAAATTGTAGCAACATTAGGAGCTTCCCATTTTACTCCAATGCAAATATTACCTGATACATATCTAGGGGCTATTGTCTCTGTGTCATTTTGTTATATGAAGATCATCGTTTTAAAAAAATAGTACTAGTTAATAAGTCTAAGCTCACAGTAAAAGGTAGAATATACACAACTTGGATTGTTGAAACTGTGAAGACTTTAAGAGCTTAACAGTCACCCACAAAGTCATTTTAGAGAAAGTTCCACCATTCCTATAATGGTTGAAGAAAAATTATTTTATGGTACAACAGTATCCATCCCACAGGTACTTAATATTTTGGAAATATCAGGAGCATGTGTGTGTGTGTGTGTGTGTGTGTGTGTGTGTCTGTGTGTGTGTGTTTGAATATGTATCCAAACATTTTTTAAACCTACAGGCTACAATAATGACTGTCCTGGCAAGATATGTCTATGGATACAATAATGGCAAGAATGTAATAGGAGTAACTATGTCAATTATGCTTTGATTTAAGGCACATTCCACAAAATAGAACTGTAGCATCTACGTAGCTCCAGGGATGAACCTGAATTGGATACTGAAGAAATGAAGAAAAGAAAGACACACAGAAAAGCTGTACTTGGGTGGTCTGGTGTCTCTGATGAAGAAGGCTCATCATCCTGTAAACTCAGCACATTTTGTACATACAATTGGACATGGAGGCAGGGCTATTGCAGCTGAACAAGGAGGTAGAATTATAACATACAGATAAACAAGAAGGTGTGGTTTATGGTACATAGCTGTGTCAAGAAGACAGGTTTATCTAATCTCAGATCAGTCTCTGTAGGGGAGCAATCGACAGGTTGTAAATATTCTGGGGGAGAAAGCTTTGGTGGACATTTTCTGCACACACTGTCAACCCTGACACTCAGAACAGAGGAAGGCTTTGCCATCCCTTGAGCATCAAATACTGGGGAGAAGGCTTTATCATTTTCCTACCGATCAAAAGCTAGTGTTCTTGACATGGCATCTCCATGTCAACCATAGACATTCACTCAGAACTTCACTGACTCAGGGCATCCTATGCTGGTTACATGGAGCTCATGCCTGGTACTTCAAACTTGGCCAAGAACCCAAGGATATAGGGGATGACCTACTTCTAATATTTTGTCAAATGAGCATTATACCAAATGTCCTGCTAAACACCAGCCTTATACTCAAAGACTAGTGCATCTCTCAATTTGCATCAGGGAAGCTTCCCCTTGCAGTGGATAGTGGTTAATACAGAAACTTACCACTTGTCCAGTATGGAGATAAGTAACTGTGGAGTCCTCAGTCTAAATAGGACCTGTGTGGTTTGAGTAGGAATGGCCCCATAGACTCATGTGTTTGACTACTTGGCCCACAGGGACTGGCACTGTCAAGAGGTGTGGCCTTGCTGGAGTAGGTGTATCATTATGGAAATAAGCTTTGCAGTTGCATATGCTCAAGCTAAGCCTAGTGTGACAGTCTCTCCCTGCTGCCTGCGGAACAAGATCTAGAATTTTCAGCTCCTCCTCAAGCACCATGTCTGCCTGCATGCTGACAACTGTCATGTTTCCCACCATGACAATAATGGACTAAACCTCTGAACTAAAAGCCAGCACCAATTAAAACTTTTCTTTTATAAGCGTTGCAGTGGTCATGGTGTCTTTTCACCACAGTAAAACCCTAATTAAGACAACATCTATATAACACCCTCCAGGGACAAGGCTCCATTATCATCATAGAAGAGGGAGCAGAAAGATTGTAAGAGCCAGGGTTTGAGAAAGACTGCTGAAAGACAGTGTTTTCCAGATACAGCAAGGCCACACAAATACATGATTTAACTACATCTATGGGTGACTACATAAGAATTGCCTGAGACCAAAACCAGTCAAGATTTCAATATAGATTGTGGGGTGGGCTCATGATATCCTACCTCTATCTAAGGAGCCATTGGCAGTTGATGGCTGCTAGGACATGGACGAGTCAGTTATCTTCAGGAGTGTGGCCCACATAGCATGCCTGTACTCAAGTGTACATATTGGAAACACCAATTAGACATTATACTCAGTAAGTTAGAAAAGTTGACACATTGACAGCTTATGCCTTTAATTCCAGCGCTTAGGGAGGCAGAGGTAAGTGGACCTCTGAGTGTTTGAGGCCAGCCTGGTCTATAAAGCAATCCAGGTGGCC
>NW_026131911.1:0-87466 GCF_903995435.1 Acomys russatus
GGTACAATTGCACTGGCCTAATCATCAGGATTTCAGCAGACCTGTTTAAACAGCAAACCAGCAATTCGGTGTGAAGGGTGTACTGCAACCTCAGTAGCCGGCACCCTCAGCAGCCAGCCGGACCTGGAACCTCGAAACATTCTCTGCAACGGCTCTCTCTAGGAGTGTGTCTCCAAGTGGAGCGAAAAACAGCCAAACAATAGGAAAAGATGCCAAGACCAAAAGGCCCAGCCTCTTGTTTTGGGTATACGTATGTATGTATGTGTATATATGTATGTATATATGTGTGTGTGTGTGTGTGTGTATGTGTGTGTGTGTATATATATATATATCCTCTCAGAGTCCACACTAGGATGTTTTTCAGCTGGCAAAGACCAAGCCCCAAAAGGGGTGGTGATTCCTCTTCTAGTGGATAAACATCACCTGTTCTCTCACAAATCTGTTTCCCATCCCACAGTTGGGATCAAAACAGAAACATGTTTACATCCACTACAGAGGGTAGATATTAGGGAGGAGGACACCCCCCACCCCGTTTCTGAGGACTAGGGGAGGGAGGGAGAGGGGATGAGGGAAGGAGAGTGGGATGGGGAGGCAGCAAGGAAGGGGGCTACAATCAGGATGTAAGTGAAACAAATTTTTTTAAACAAAATCAATGACCAACGGTATTCAAAAAGGAAAAAAAAAGTTCCACCATAGCAGTGCTGAAGGGGACAGAAGGACAGAAGGACACATGAAGCATTGTACGCCGCAGATTTTGCCTGGACACCAGTGCTGAGAGTGGAATGTCAGGGTTGTCCCAGCTGCACATGAACACCACACCGCCCAAGTATGATTAAACACATGCTCAAAAGAGTCCTCCCAGCAGGGACATCTTTGAAAGCCACAGCAGCTGCTTCTCGTGTGTATGCCGCCACTGCTTTTGCGGTAGAAGATGGAGAAGCAGGTAGGAGCTTCTGTGGGTGAAACGGAACAGTGACTGTAGCCTGAGAATAGCTGTGTCTGCCGCCACACCTCGACACCCGCCACCCCTCCACCCGCCGCCCCTCCACCCGCCACCCCTCCACCCCTCCACCCGCCACCTGCCACCCGCTACCCCTCCACCCGCCACCCCTCCACCCGCCACCCCTCCACCCCTCCACCCGCCACCCACCCGCCACCCCTCCACCCCTCCACCCGCCACCTGCCACTCCTCCACCCGCACACCTCCACCCGCCACCCGGCCTTTCTCTCCACCATTTCCACTACAATTTTAATAGCAGCAGTAACAACTCCACTTTACCTCTCTGCAAACCTAAAGGCAAAAATCACCCACCAGGCCTGCGGGTGGCGCGCACTTTAATCCCAGCATTTGGGAGGCAAAGTAAGGAGGGTCTCTGTGAGTTCCAAATCCAGCTGATCTACGTACCAAGTTCCAGGCCCAGAGAAATATATACGCTGAACTCTGTGGTCTCAAAGCAACAACAAAACGTAAACGGACCCCGAGAAAGCAAACTGTTGAGCTTGTTACCTTACCTTCTCTACTTTAGAAATAAAACTCCACACAGGAGTTGTATTCCGAATTTAAAGAAAGGAAAGAGATATACACCGTGAAACAGCTAATCGCCCATGTCCATAAAGCCTCTGGTATCACTGAGGAAAGAGGGGACACTGTCCTAAACGATGCACTCGAGGGCCCCGCCCCCCAACATAAAATATCTGACGGCTCAGAAGGTACAGGACGGCCTGTGGGTGTAAATATCAGTGTGAGCAGCCAGAACATGCTTTTAGGTAGCATGTTTAATTAATAACACATTTCCCCCTGAGCAAAGAGACGTCGTCGGCTAAGAAGATTACAGTAAACTAAAAGCCTTCATCAAGCCTCCCTATCTTTTTCTTAGCGCTGTTGAAACGAATAGAGGTACAATTGATTTTCTTTCCACACTGTACATGAGGAAATGTCCCAGTGCTAGTGTATGTTGCAAGCGTTTCCATGCAGCTTTCCTGCAAAGCAACGGTGTTCTCTAGGGCAGTGGTTCTCAACCATGTGGGCCGATTGCAGTTATGAACTAGCCATGGAAATAATTTTATGGTTGGGGTTCACACAACGTGAAAAACTGTATTAAAGGGTCACAGTGTGGGGAAGCTGAGAACCACTACAGGACACACACACACACACACACACACACACACACAAGAAAAGTTTTAGCCTCGTTCACTTGCTCTTTGTGTTTATTGCATGTATGTATGGTGTGTGTGTGAGTGTGTATGAATGTGAGTGTGTGTATGTGAGTGTGAGAGTGTGTGTGAATGTGTCTGTGAGTGTGTGTGAGAGTATGTATGAGTCTGTGTGTGTGTGTGTGCAGGTGTGTGTGTGCAGGTGCATACTCGCACTTGGCACACCTGGGTATGGAAGCCAGAAGGCATGAGGCGTCTTGCTCTGTCACTTTCCATCTCCTGTTTTGAGACAGGAGCTCTTCCTGAACCTGAGACTGCCTGAGTCAGCACAACTAGCTGCCTAACAAGGGTACCAGGGGTCTGAAGCCGTGTCCTCCTGCTCCCTCAGCAAGCCCTCTGTCTACCGTGCCATCTCTCCAGTCTGTCCCTCATCTGCTGCCTGTCACAGTTACATAGCTGACGCAAACCTAGAGTCCCCTTAACTAAAGAATCACCCAGAGCAGATTGGCCTGTGGCTGTGTCTATGGAGACATTTCCTTAACTGCCAAGTGATTGTAGGAACCGCCCAACCCAGCGTGGGTGGTGGCATCCCTAGGGCAGGTGGGCCTGGCTTGTATAGCGCGAGCCAATAGGCAGAGCTTCTCCATGGTTTCTGCTCCACGTCCCTGCCTGGGCTTCCCAACAGGAAGAAACGGTGCCCGTCTGCCCCACCCCCACCCTCAAGTAGCATTAGGTTCTGATGTTTAGCACAGCAACAAAAACCACACTAGGACACTGGCTCTTTAAGACTTCAGATAGCAAAGGTTACTTGTGTAATTTCAGAAAACACAAAGGATATCTGAACAGTTTACCATACGCTTTTAATGCTGGGGTGAAAGAAGCTGTTTGCTTCTATTCCTTCCCATCTTGGTTTAAATCCTCATGGTTGTAAACTGTGTGTTCTTTTGTTCCTATAGCTTTTCATGAAGAAGAATCGCTTTTTCCCGGTTTTCAGGTTGCTACCCAGCTTGGCAGCACACTGGCTTGGTCAAGGGTTTTGCCTTGCAGTGAATGGGCCTTTGGATCCCTCAGTCATTAATGTTTCTGAGTGTTTAGTGCATGGTCGCCAAATTGCTTTGGTTCCTTTGATGGCCCAAAGTGTCTGGTACCTGGGTGGTGGTTAGACTAAAGGCTCTTAAAGTAAAGAGTGATCTGCCTTCCTCATTTGCAGGTACAGCAGCTGCAGTCAGTTTTGTTTGCATATTATTAATACACCTAATGTTTTCTGGTGCTGTAACTGTTTAAAATATCTGGTGTCAAAGGTTTGGGGGAATGTAGATGTTCTCCGTGTGTGTGTGTGTGTGTGTGTGTGTGTGTGTGTGTGTGTGTGCTTCCAATAGTAATTATTCTAGTCATCTCACAAAATTAATTGTTGTGCAGTAGCTGTTAGTTGTCAGTGAGTGAGTGCTGTGGGATTCTTTGGAAAATAAAATATACAGACGTTCCGTTTCTCATGAGGTAGTAAAATTATCGACAAAGGTGCAACTGCCATTCACCTGGATATGAAATCCATACATTTATGTCAACACACATAGCAAATTCCCTGACAAAGTAGCTTGATTGGAAGCTTCTGTAACTTTGATCGCAAGGATTTTGAGATTCTGTAATTTCTGTAATCTTGATCAGGAAGGGAATTGCATCCATCCTGAAGCAGAGCTCAGCCTCATTGGCTCCTCCTCTTCGATCACACTTTAGTATCTTATTTTAGAACCTTAATATTCAGTTTTATTATTTTTTAAAATTGTATGCAGGTGTGTGTCTATGTGTTGGTGTATGCACGTGTGAGTGCAGGTACCCACAGTGTCCAGGAGGGGGAGCTGGATCCCTGCCGCTAGAGTTACAGGTGATTTTTGAGCCCCTCATTATGGGTGCTAGGAATTGAACTCAAGTCCTCTGGGAGACCGTCAAGTGGTCCTAACCACTGAGCCATCTCTTTAGCTCAGGACTATAGTATCTTGTGCTATTAATAATCTAGAGATGGAAAAAAAATCTAGAGATGTTTAATCCACAAGGAATATAGAAATATTTTTAATTCACCACCTGATTTCTCCAAACACCTTGCTTTAACTCACAGATATTTGTTGCTTAGCAGACACTTAAGAACTTATGGATTTCTATTTCTATAAACTGCAAAACTAATCTGCATCATGTTCCAAACTGAATTAAACTCAATCTACATGTTTATTAAAAAAAAAAAAAAAAGACGAGGCCAGGCTGGTCTACAAAGTTAGTCCTGGACAGCCAAGGCTACACAGAGAAACCCGGTCTTGAAAAACTAAAAGAAAAAAAAAAAAAAAAAAAAAAAAAGACCAAATAAAAAACTTATAAAGTGGTTGCATGGAACCTGTATGTTTCCATGTAAGCTACATGATATAAATGAGTCATATCCATGGATTTTATAGTTTTATATGCACTGTATGTACAGCCAGGTATTTCCTAAACACTGGGCTATATTCTGAAAAAGGCGTTGTTAGGTTATTTGGGTGCTAGGGATCCCAGTGTAGCCTGGGAGCTTCTCAGGGTAAGCTTTTAAGCACACAAACCATGTTCTGGGTTGACATACCTCAGTTCACAAGAACGGAGAGCCAGAAGTGAAACTACAGAAGCTAAAAAGCAAGGTTAGTAAGTGTAGAGATTTCCCCAGAACTGTGGACTTTGATAGACTAGGTCCTTGTTTTCGTTTTACCACCTAAATGGAGTTTCCATCATGAAGTCAGCTGTGCTGAAATCTGGCGGGAGGTGGGCAGGGGTGGCGCCTAATAAGGTCTGGAGCTCTGTTTCATACATGTGTGTATGCATAAATGTCCACAGTGATTTGGATGTGGTGTTGCACGCCTTTAATCCCAGCACTCAGGGAGGCAGAGGCAGGAGGATCGCTGTGAGTTCGAGGCCAGCCTGGTCTACAAAGTGAGTCCAGGACAGCCAAGGCTACACAGAGAAACCCTGTCTCGAAAAACAAAACAAAACAAATGTCCACAGTGTTAGAAATTACACCCAGGGCCTTATAAATGCTGGGCAGGCTCTAACTTAGAACTGCGCCCCAGCACAAACAGTTCCAGCTTTGCCTAGCTCTTCCCTGTTTTATGTAAGACTCAAATCCCCAATTGTAGACAAAACTTACGCTGATTGTTATAGAAATTTTGGAGCTGAATCTCTAACTAGGGCTTTGTTAGGAGAAGCAGGAAGGTGGGTGCTCTTGGCAGTGGGAGGGGAGGTGTGGCTGCCCTACAGCATCCTGTGGAGCAAGCCCACTCTGGATGTTGCTGAGCGAGGTGGCCCCAGGAGCTCTGTCCTCCCTGAATCCATCCTGCGGATGCTGAGCACAAATGTTTCCTATTTATGAGTCCAGAAAACTCCAAATTCAGCTAATTAAAGAAAAACAGTGCTGGATGTGGTAGCTCAGGCCGTAACCTCAGCACCTGGGAGGATGAGGAAAGAGGATTGCCTGGCCTGCATGGAAAGTTCCAGCCCTGGCTAGTCTGAGACAAGGAGTGAGTGAGACCTTGTCTCATAAACGAAAGAGAAGGGGTCAGGTGTTTCTATGACTACAGTGGACGCTTTTGATGTAAGAAGCAGTAATAATTTTTCGTATTTCCAGGTCAGCTAGTTTGATGCAAAGACTTTCAGAGTCACGTGCAGCCTGAGCTAGTAAGCTAATCCCTGATGAATAAGTGAAAAGTAAGAATAGTTATCAAGTGCTAAAAAAAAAAAAAAAAAAAAAGAACATCTTTACCACATACATTTACTTAGTACATGCGTGTGTGCACCACGTGACACATGCACATGCGTACACCAGTGCCATGGTACACATGCGGAGGCTAGTCGGGTCACTCCTTCAGTCACGCGGGTTTGGGGGATTGAACTCGGGTCATCAGGCCTGGCGGCCAGTGCCTTCGCCAGCTGAGCCGTTTCGCCGGCCCTAAGACCTTTTCGAAGATGAGGGTTATTAGAGGTTTCTGGTTATTTCCCAAAGAAGCACGGGAAGGACCAAGTGAGGCGCTCCTCCCCCACCCCCCATCCCCGCCTCAGGTGCAGACAGTGAAGGAGTGCTGCACTGTTGTAGAAGATTCCATACGGAGATAATTTGAAAGGGGACTCAAAACATCAACAGTCTGCCTGTTGTTGTCACATGCCAGCAATTCTAAGCATCAGGTTTAAATGCTACACGCATCCATGTTTAGTTAGCTGAAGCTTCAGAGCAGAGGGTCTGAACCTACCTGATGCTGAAACCCTTTCCCACAGTTCCTCGTGTTGTGGCGACTCCCGCGCCCCCCCCCCCACCATAAAATTATCTTCGTTGCTACTTCATAGCTGTAATTTTGCTACTGTTATGAATTGTAACACAAATAACTGTGTTTTCTGATGGTCCTAGGTGACCCCTGTGAAACGGTCATTTTACCCCCACCCCATCTCCTCGGGGGTCGCGACCCACAGGTTGAGAACCGCTGTTTTAAACTGTTGTTGGAGCACTTAAGTAAATGTGCAAATTTTTCGGTTTAGCACATTTCACCCTCATCCTTTAGCAAACACTGTAGTTCCTGCGAAGGTCAGAGGAACCCAGTCGCAGAAGACACTGCCCACTCTACCCTCTCTGCCCTCCCCAGCTGTACTTCCCCCCCAACAGCGTCACGGAGAATAGCAGTAAGGCACCTGGTGGGGCTGGACTCTGAGACTGGATTCTGAGTCTGCTTTAGCTGTGGTTTCTCTCCAAGCCCTGCGGCCCTTACACATACAAGACTGGGTTCTGAGCTGAGAATGTAGTTCAGTGGGAAAATGTTTGCCTAGCATGGATGGGGTTGAGGGTTCGAGTCCCACCACCTCCAAACGTTAAAGAAGTGCTCAGAGTAGCAGAACTCTTTGGGGAAAAAAAAAGTAGACTAAAATTAAATGGTCACAGCGTAGTGACTTGAAAAAGAATGAAGCCAAGTTTGACTGACTTCGTTTCTGACATCCTTTGAGTATTTTTTTAAATTTGCATTTAAATTGGAAAGCAGTAATATAGAATGCAAGATGCACAGTGTGTTATTTTTGTTGGGTACGTGCAAATTTTAGTTATGGGTGACACAGTTTAGAAAAATATTTTTAAAACTGGAAGTCTTCACTTTACATTGTGAATTTTAAAGCTAAAGAAAAACACTCCCCAAGGAAGGGTGTTTATTCCTAATGATTATGTGACTATTGCTAGAGATAGCCTGTCTTACACAGCTGCGGGGGGGGGGGGGTTATGGGGGGGGGATAGGGAGTGGGGAATTGGGGGTGCGTGCAGACACACACACGAGTACAAAGTCATTTGTCCCAGCTGTCAAAGACTACAGGGACCGCTGCTTGGCCAAGAAAACTCTTTGAGTGCCAGTAAGATTTTTTTTTTAAGATTTATTTAATTTATTATTATATAGTATTCTGTGTCCATGAATGCTACCTGCCAGAAGAGGGTACCAGATCTCATTACAGATGGTCGTGAGCCACCATGTGGTTGCTGGGACTCGAACTCGGGACCTTTAGAGGAGCAGCCAGTGCTCTTCACCTCTGAGCCATCTCTCCAATCCACCAGTAAGATGTTTCTGAGACTCTTGAAGATGGTTGGTGGGAAAGCAGTTGTCCTTGCACACACCTGTTCTTCAGGCCTGTGTATATATATAGTCAACCAAAGAAACAAGCAAACCCCCAAAACAAAAACCGTTTCCATCTGCTGGCGCTTTGTCATGGATAACTAGCCATGACATCCAGCTGTTACCGTGGGAGACAGTTGGAACCCACTAGCGATTCCCAAAATTGCATGGAGTAACCAATGCTTCGGGACAGAACACACTCTACCGAGGCGGGGATACCCGAGAATATGTGGACTTCCATCAGCATCGTGCCAAAACTACTTGATACTAATTCACGTGAGCAGTTATTGTTGGGGCTAGAGGGATGGCTCGGTAGTTTGCAGAGGACCCCCGACTTCTGTCTCCAGTATCCACATCAGGTAGTTTACAAACACCTATAACGCCTGTTCCAAGGGACGCACAACCCTCTTCTGGCCTCTGTGGCCAGCTGCACTTACGTGCACAGGCACACATGCATACACACAATTTAAAGATAATCTTTAAAACATTTGTTATTCTCCACTGTGTGGTTATTAGGAATAGATGGTGCTCAGGATGTAGTCCAAGGAAGCGGTCACCTTTCCCACCCGGAAGTAAGCAGAGGATGGGTCAAGTACTTTATAGTTGTCTTTAAAGCCATGAGATAAGCACACAGATGGTTTTCCATTTCATTTGGTGTATTAGTCAGTTTTGTGTTGCTATAAAAAAAAATGCCGTTGGCTGGCCACCTTTTAAGTAAAGAGGTTTATTTGGCTTGTGATTGGAAGTCTAAACAGCACGGTGCTGGAACCTGGTGAGGGTCCCTTGGACTGGATACAACACAGTAGAGAAACAGACAGGTAAATGACCCATTCAGAGGACACCAAGCACGAGGTGCCGTGATCTATAATAGCTTCATACTAATAATTATTCTTCCAATCTATTCCCATGAAACCAAGCCTATTTTTCAATCACTCCTGAGAACAGAGACCCTATAACTTGATTACCTTCTGCTAGTCGCCAGCTCCTAAAATTCCCACCACTTCCGTGATCCTTGGAGACCAAGCACCTCTGAGAGATAAGCCATCCCCAAACCCTTCCCTTCAGCCACGTCTTTCACTTCTCGCTGGAGTTCCTGCCACTGTCTCCTTTTAGTTCCTCATATCAGGCAAAGCCTTCCTGTTTTAGGACTTGACCAAACTGGCCATCTCTGCTTTGTCTCCTTTGATTCCTGTATCCTTCCGACCTCAGTACCTATGTGTTCACAGAGGCATCCCTGATGCTCACCTTCCGGAACAGCCCCTGAGCAGTGTCCCTGGTAGACACACAGCCCCAGAGCGTGTCTGAGATGCAGTTAACACCCTGGGCTTTTTCTTCCTAAGTTACTGCCACTCGCAGTCAGTGATTTGCTTTTGTCACCGCTTGTTTAAAGTCTGTTTCCTTCCACCGCTGCCAGCCATAAACGCCTCTTCTTGACTTTGCCTCATTGAACGCTCAGGTCATAGTAAAGTACCTATCTGTGCAGTGAGTGAATGGATGGATGTACACAGGAACATAAACTGGCTAAGACTCCTACTCAGTAATGAGCTTCAAAGGAACTTTTCCTTTTTTAAATGAGAAAATCCTAGCTACACAAAGGTCATGCTCATTGTGAGTTGTATTTGCCTGACCTGGCTAGCTAGATTCTTGTTTCGAAGTTTCAGTTTTACAAATCTCCACCTTCTAAAAACACATGCGTGCATTCCCCCTCCCTTACACACACACACACACACACACACACACACACACACACCACGGTTTTTTTCTTCTTTCTTCCTCTTCTTCTTCTTCTTCTTCTTCTTCTTCTTCTTCTTCTTCTTCTTCTTCTTCTTCTTTTTAATTGGTTTTTCGAGACAGGGTTTCTCTGTGTAGCCTTGACTATCCTGGACTCACTTTGTAGACCAAGCTGTCCTCGAACTCACAACGATCCACCTGCCTCTGCCTCCCAAGTGCTGGGATTAAAGGTGTGCGCCACCACACCCAGTCGCGCCATCACTTCTTAAATTGTATTTATCTTACTTTTCTTTCCTCTGTATAATTTTAGCTTCAGCTCCATCTTAATATTTTAGTTGAACAGCTTTCCCTTCCAAAACTTTCATCTCTCATTTCACTAGCACTTGGCTTTTAAAAAAATTTAAATGCCTATTTTATTCTGCTTCTATCATCTTCTAATGTTAGTTTGAAATATTTTACCCTATCTATAAATTGCTTTTGTTTTGCTGGTTTCAATTTTTCTATATCCCCTTTCAAATCTAATTTTTTTTTAAAAAGTAAACATTCATATTTTAAGTTACTTATTTTTAATTTAATCAGTACATTTGAACATTATTTAACTGCCAGGCCTATTTTGTTTGTTTATTTGTTTCTTTCTTTGTTTTTTTGAGACAGGCTTTCACTACGTAGTCCTGGCTGGCCCGGAACTTGCTATGTAGAACACTGTGGTCTCCAGCTCCTGGCCATCAGCCTTGCCTCTGCTTCCCAAGGCCTGGGATCACCGATCTGCTGGATCCAAATCTACCCGTCACTTGCAGCGCTGCTGCTGCTTCTTCCTCTCTCTTCTCCCCAGTGTTCCTCTCACGCCCATTCTCCACTCCTACCGTCTCACCTGTATTTACAAGAGTCAAACTGATGAGCCGCCGGGAAAGTGAACAGTGGAGAAAATGGACTTTACGCCCAAGGGAAGGGGCAAACTCTTTTGTCCCTAGTTTTACCTTGGGACCACGCCATTGTCTCACTCCTGGATGAGAAATTCTGGCTCTTTAGATACTTCCTTGCATAAGGCTAATATGTGAACTCATTTTATTGTCTCTGGAGGAACTGTAAACCCACTTGACACTGAAGCAGGCTAGCTCCGGAAGAGCTGGCTAGTTTTATGTCATCTTGACACAGGTTAAAGTCATTTGAGAGAAAGGAACCTCAATTGAGAAAATGCTCCCATAAGCTTGGGCTGCAGGCAAACCTGTAAGGCACTTTCTTATTTAGTGATTAATGGGGGAGAGCCCAGCCCATTGTGGGTGGGGCCATCTCTGAGCCGTGGTCTTGGGCTCTATAAGAAAGCAGGCCTCGGAAGGCAAGGAGAAGCAAGCCAGTCAGCAGCACTCCTCCATGGCCTCTGCATCAGCTCCTGCCTCCAGGTCCCTGCCCTGCTTGAGTTCCTGTCCTGATTCTCTTCAATGACAGACTATGATGTGAAAGTGTAAGCCAAATAAAGTCCTCAACTTGCTTTTGTTCATGGTGCTTATCATAGTAATAATAACTCTAACTAGGGTACCAGGCATGACCCTTGGAGAGATGCTGTGAGAGAACTTTCAGTAAATTCATAGGATGTTCCAGAATAGAAGAGGACCATCAGCCAGTACCATGTGCCACTTGAGACCGGCTAGCATCCATCATTTTCCAGTGATGCTTTCTTTCTTGGAAGACTAAGAGCAAAGATCTATTAGAACACGTCTTCCTTCAGACCAGTAATTTCTCAAGAGGGCAGTCTCAGAGTTTTACGTACTCCTTCACCTAGTGCAGGTTAGACCCACAGAGAAATGTGCATTTCTAGAAGGTAAGAGAATTCTTTGCAGTCTGCTTGGAATGTGTGTCTCCATCGTGCTAAAGGAAGCCTGTACCCCGAGGCTTTGACTCAACTGAGAATTTTGCTCCTCACTCCAGAAGAGATTGACAAGAATACCTACGTGCCATCCTGGCAGTGACACACACCCCTACCTTCTGTGCTCAGGGACAACATACCTACGTGCCATCCTGGCCGGTGACACACACCCCTACCTTCTGTGCTCAGGGACAACATACCTACGTGCCATCCTGGCCGGGTGACACACACCTCTACCTTCTGTGCTCAGGGACAGCATACCTACGTGCCATCCTGGCCGGTGACCACACACCCCTACCTTCTGTGCTCAGGGACAGCATACCTACGTGCCATCCTGGCCAGTGACACACACCCCTACCTTCTGTGCTCAGGGACAGCATACCTACTGCCATCCTGGCAGTGACACACACCCCTACCTTCTGTGCTCAGGGACAGCATACCTTCGTGCCATCCTGGCCGGTGACACACTCCCTTACCTTCTGTGCTCAGGGACAGCATACCTACGTGCCATCCTGGCCGGTGACACACACCCCTACCTTCGGTGCTTAGGGACATCTTTGGTTTTCTCTGTAGTTTTCTCCCAACCTAGACAGTTTTCCTCAAGGAGACCTATCTACTCCACATAGTTGGTTGCACTACCTCACTTCCTACCCAGTCTCCAAGACAAGATACCCATGAGCATCTTGCCAGTTGATAACCTTCCCCCTGAGGTTCTGATTTGACCAACTCAACAGCCAACTCCTTTATAGCAAGAATAATCTCCTTATAAAGATTCATCTCAGCTTCCTCTCTATGATAGGAATAAAGTCTACGTTTTGGGATCATCCTGAGGACCACATGACACGTTTATACAAGTAGAATAGTAATTATCAGTAATAAAATTATTATTAATAATTAGTAATAAATGTAATAGTAAAAGTTAACTGTTTTGAGGTAGACATATAGGTAAGTGATAGTGATTTGCCTGCCTCCTATGAGGTCCTAGGCTCAATCTCTAGTGCCCACTCATACACACAAAAGTGAACTCGTTTTTGTTGTTGTTGTTGTTGTTGTTGCTTTGATTTTTCAAGACAGGGTCTCATGTAGCTCTGACTGGCCTTGAACTCTGGGTGATCCTACTTTTCTGTCCCTTTTTGTATTGAGATTACAGGTGTGTGTCATTGTTCGGTAAATTTTATAGCCATTTTTAGTAGATTTGTCTTCACCTTTCCTTTTGGAAGTGGATCTGATTTATGACATTTATGAGCCTTTGACATAAGAAAACATATTGAACACACCCAAGCTGGACTTTCTCCAAGAAGCTGAGTTAGATCCAGTTAGTCCTTGGGGGATGTGTGTAGTGTGTCTGTGTGTGTGTGTGTGTGTGTGTGTGTGTGTGTGTGTGTGTGTGTGTGTGTGTGTGTTTCTCATCCACCCACACACTAAAGCAAATGGGAATTATCTTTTCCTTTTTAGTTCTTGAAAAGGATTGGTACCTTGGTGGTCACCGGCCTGGAGACAGTCACGGATGCTCTGCTCGGCCATCCAGTGTAAGCATGGAGGCCCAGCAGATGCTCTGTGAAGAAGCAAACAGCTGGTAAACGCTCTTGGCTCCTTCTTCCTCCACCCAGGGGTAGACTGGTGAGTAAGACCTCCTCTGCAGGCTTCATTTGACGCATTGTAATTTTATTGGGACTATGGAATATTAACATTTAAAAAATATAAATGGCACATGTTCTTAGACGGCAAATCACAGGGAAGCCAAATCTGCGCGTCTTGTCCTGAGTTTAAAGCTTGTCTAAAGCTTGTCTGAGCATGGAAGGGTTGGGAAGAAAGGACATTTCTAGAAGACCAGGGTGGCTTTGGAATCATAGAGAAATGGCGACACTTACTGAGATTTTATCAAGTGCCATTTCAGTTACTTCTTAGTTAGCTGAGAGTTCAGAGAACTGGAATTAAAGGGATATTTGGAAAAGTATTCTGCATTATCTAATAGTATCTGGACAACACAGTGAAGGAAACCTAATCCAAGTATAAATTAGTACAATTACCATAGAATGTGGGGAGAGAGAGAGAGGAAATGGAAGGAAGGAAGGAAGGAGAGAGAGAGAGAGAGAGAGAGAGAGAGAGAGAGAGAGAGAGAATGAATTCAGGAAAAAAAAATCTACCAAAAATGGAACCCTATACATACTCTAGGACCCTGTATGTTAGATTCCTAGGTAAAAACACAACAAAATTCATACATGTGCACAACTAACAATATTTTAAGATATTTTTTTAGTCATTCCCTTTAAATAGTTAAATTAGAAAAATCCCAAATGTCAATCAACAGTAGAATTTAGTATGATGTTTATAACCAAAACAAAATATCTGGGGCTTGGTAGCTTCATAAACTAAACAGGTTTATTTACCACACTTTTGGAGGTTCAAGGGGTTCATCTCGGCTCCTGTGAGGACCTCATGGTACATGGCATTGGTGAGAGTAAGTGGTTGTTCAGGAGAAAGCCCAAGGGCCTGTTCAAGGTTCAGGCTCTGATATATATTATATAGGGGGCCAATAAGGACTACCTCAATCCCTTCTGTTAGTGGTGTTTGGGAGGTTGGTTGGTTGGTTGTTGGTTGGTTGTTGGTTGTTTGGTTAGTTGGTTGTTGGTTGGTTGGTTGGTTGGTTAGTGGCTGTTTGGTTGGTTGTTGGTTGGTTGTTGTTTGGTTGGTTGCTTGTTGGTTGGTTGGTTGGTTGGCTGGTTGGTTGGTTTTAACAAATGGTCTTGCCATGCAGCCCAGGCTGGCCTTAAACTTCCCATCCTCCTACCTTAGTTCTGGGATTACAGATGTGCACTGCCGTGCCTGGCTTTTAGTCTCCACTCTTCCGTGTTCCCCATGATGATCAGGTTTCCAGTAACAAAACAGTGTAGATAAAACGCAAACAATACCCAAATTGTAAGGGAAATGTACTAGCAAATTGTGGCATCGTCATAATAAATGTAATAGTGCCCAAGAAATGTTCTGTCTGCAGCTGTCTGTAGCCATAGAATAAACCACATAAATTTAAACAGGGCCCAAGAAGAAGCCATGCACACAATAAAAATGCATCTTGGATGACTACATTTGTGCAAAGTTCTAAACGGGTGTTAGAAGAATACACAGTGATTCCCGAGGGGGCAGGGTCACACTGGGAGTGACTTCTGGGGCTTTGCCAAGCACTGTTTTACCATCCAGGGTCTGGATTCATATAACCATTCATTTTAAAGAAACTCGTTAAGCTGTACACTCAACTTATGTATGGAGAGTTCTATTTTTGTGCTGTACTCTAATCAAAAACTTTACTAAAATAGGCAAAATCCAGTGAGCTTGGGAAAGGCACTGGCTGTCCTACAGCCTCGGGAGTGGAAGAACCTACATGTGTACAGATGCACTCTCTGCTCACAGGACAGAAAGCAGGTCACCGAGTGTCAGCAAAGCTCCTCTCTGGTCCAACACTTCCCAAATCATCTTCAAGATACATGAGTCTTGCCATCTGGCTAGTGGGGAATACAACCCTGGACATCCGTCAGATTGTCCGTAGCCATCTCTTCCTTATTACAGCCTGGAAATTCATTGGAGACCTCTGTGTGTTTTCTGGGATTGTGGTAGAACGTTTGGAGCTGAGTGTGTTTGGAACTGTATGCTTTGGGGAATTTATAAGATACAGAGTTGAGTGAGGTGGTTCACGCCTCTGATCCTAGCACTTAGGAGGCTGAGGCAGGAGAACGACTGCAAATTCAAGGCCAGCTTGTACTACACAGTAAGCTTCTAGAAGAGGGATGCAGATGGGGGAGTCCAAGCAAGTAGCGTTGGGAGATCAAGAGATGCTTCCTGGGTCTAGAGAAGCAGTCAAGTTCATAGGATGTTTTATCTAGCATGCACAGATCCCAAGCACTGCATAAACTCAGCGGCGTGGTACACATCTGTAATCCTGGCTCTTGGACTTTCCACTGCTGTGAAGAGACCATTTGGTTTTTTCAAGACAGGGGTTTCTCTATGTAGACTTAGCTGTCCTGGACTCGCTTGTAGACCAGGCTGGCCTTGAACTCACAGTGATCCGCCTGCCTCTGCCTCCCGGGTGCTGGGATTAAAGGTGCACGCCACTCAACTCGTATAAAGGAGAACCTTTAGTTGGGGCTGGCGTACACTTCAGAGGTTTAGTCCCTTATTGTCATGGCGGGAAGCACAGCAGCATGCAGGCAGACATGGTGCTGGGGAGGGAGCTGAGAGTTCTACCTTCAGCTCAGCAGGCAGCAGGAAGAGAACACCTAACTTGAGCCTCTGCGACCTCCAAGCTGGCCTCCAACAGTGATCCATTTCCTCCAACTAGGCTATGCCTCCTAACAGTGCCACTCCCTATGGGCCGCCACAGGAGGTAAAGGCAGGAATATCAGAAGTTCAAGGTCATCCTTAGCCAGACAGTTAATTTGAGGCCAACCAGGAAAACAAATGTGAGAATCTGCCTCAGAGAGGGGAGACTTCCTATAGAAAGGCAGCATTTGATCCGAGTGTCAAACTTGTAAAATTGTGGGGAGACCAGGAAGAAGAAGATCATTGCAAACCAAGGAGATGGCGCACACAAGGCATGGAAAGGAATACATTCATGGACCAGAGGGGACACTGGTGCCCAGTGGGGAAGATGACAGCATCAGGAGGCTAGGGAGGAGCTATGCTCTTGTGCCTGTGATTTTTTGAACCCATACTGTGTATATTATGTTGGTAGACATAGTTTAATGTGGTTTGAATGTGAAATATCCCCTATTGACTCATACGTTTGAACACTGGGTTCCTAAAGGCTGGATATGATCGGGGATGGGGACTTTTAGGATATGGACCATCATAAACACATGGAGGAAGTGCATCACTAAAAGTGGTAGGCTTGAGCTTTTTATAGCCTGCCCCTGCTTCCTGCTGTCTCTCCGCTTCCTGATTGTGGATCAATGTGACCAGGTTTCTTTGGCTCCTGTTACCGTGCTTTCTCTGCTCTGATGGACTGTGTCCACCTGGAACTGTGAGCCACCCCTCCCTCCTTAAATTGTTTTGGTCAGGGGCATCTTGTCACAGCAACTAAGTAACTAGTACAGACTTGTACAAATACCAAGTGTCACACAGACTATGAAAACATTTAGTTGCTCTTAAAGCCTGTTTTTGGCAGAAATGGGCTCAACTTTTAAAATGATAGTACTTAACTTGGCACTCAGAAGCTCTGAGGTATCAGCTTGAGCTAAAAAAGGGGGTGGGGGAGGGGTGGTAGAATGTTCTCAAATTTTAAATTACTTAAATTGATCAAAGCCCAAGTATGAATATAGTGCGTGCTGGGCCGACTATAAAGGAGTTTCCAAAATTGTTCCATTACAGTTACCAAATCACTTGGTATCACCATCAGCATCCTTTTGTGAGTGAGCCATGCCCAAGGAGGGTTAACAATAAGTATGCCTTCCATTTGACGAGCAGCTGCAGACACAATGTCTATAGCCTGCCATGAAACAACTTTCAGGCTTGCCAGAGAGCCACTTAAAAATGCACTCTTGGTGCTAATGGAATAGATCTCTTCAGTGGTTTCAAACAAGCAAGAAGGAGGCACAGAGAGGAAGTTTTTTATGCTGCCTCTTATGACTTGCACCAGGAGAAACAGTGTGAACATCAGAGCCCACCCTCCAGGCAGCACCAAACAGGAGCGAGGGAGGATTCACCCAAGTCCACTCTTCCTTCACACTTCTAAAGTATCACGGGATGTGTAGGCAGTGAGGTACATGTTCAAGTGCACATACCTGTGGTTGGCTCTGAGGATAAACTCAGCAGTGAGGAGCCCAAGGCCACCATGTCCCCTTCACTTTGGTGGCTACAAGGATGTGTGAATAGTGCTACAGTGGAATCCACGGCCCTTGCTTTTAGTTCCTGCAAGGAAGGGGCAGAGTGAATCACTCTGCGGCAGAGTCCTGAGGGCACCACAGCTATCAAATGAAGAGTGCAGAAATGATGTGCTTTCGCTGGCTCCAACGTTAGTGGAGAAAACACTGAGTAACTAGGCAAAAGGCAGCGGGAGACGACAGTGGCATGTTCTCTCACGCCATGGAGGCAGGACAGGGCTCCGTGTGGCTCTGCATCTTCTCCACGACCTGTGAACTTGGGCATGCTCTTGAACGAGTGTGCCTCAGTTTCCTCTCGCCTGCCCCTCAGACAGTGTGGGAGGCAGAAGAGAAACTGTGCTTACACAGCCATTACCAAGTGCCTCTGACAGTGGGCTCTTTGAGTTTCTGTCAAGACCACTCAGACCATTTAGTCCCCCCCCAAACAGAGCCATTACATTGCCACTCTACAGAGGTGGCTTCAAGAGCTCAGCGTGCATGAGGGTTGCCAGGGGACGGAACCTAGGGCCTGCGATTCCATTTCAACCTCTCGCTTTTACCACTTTCAGCCACATGGCCACTCGTGGATATATGGAACACAGAAATGAAAGGTTCACCCTATTAAAGTATGGTATGACATATGCATAATCCGTACATAATATAATATATATGTGCATGCAGATATATGCCCATATAAAGAAGTTATGGAGCAAGACCAAGGTTGAAAAGCATGAGTGTATGTGTGTGTGTGTGTGTAAGGTATATTTTAATTAATCTGCTCTCTGGTGGAGGCTATAAGTCCAGAATCCACGGAGTGGGTGAGTAGGCCAGATACCTACGCAGGCCATGATGCCGTTGTGAAAATGACAGAGGCCTGGAATTGGAATTCTTTGATCTTCGGATGAACTGTATGTTTCTCAGAAGATTTTCACCTGATTGGATAAGGCCCACTGGTGTGGCAGATGAGCCATCTGCTTAATTCTGCTTTCTTTGCTGACTTAAATGGTACTCTCTTCTTTTTAAAAAGGCCACAGTAGGGCTGGAATAGGTGGCCTTAGATCGATGCTTCTCAACCTTCCTAATGCTGCAACTCTTTAACACAGTTCCTCATGTTGCAGTGACAGCCCGCCCCCAATCATAAAATTATTTTCATTGCTACCTCATAAAGGTAATTTTGCTACTGCTATGAATCATAACATAAACACCTGGGGCTTCCAATGGTCTTGTGAAAGGGGCAAAGGGGCCGCTGGCCACGGATTGAGAACCACACTGCCTTAGAAGCCAAGAGCCTTTGCAGAGGGTCTCAGTCTAGTTCTTAGCACCGCCCACTGCCTCCTGTAGCTCCAGCCCCATCCAGCACCCTCTTCTGGCTTCCTGGGACACCTGGAATCATGTGCCATATCTCCACACAGACATACAAATATACAAACCTAAATAAATAAATATTTTTTTAAGCAACAACCAAAGACTGGAAAGCAACTCAGCAGCTGAAAATTTGCCTAGCAATCCAAGAAGCTGTAGTCCCCAGTACAACTAACATTTTTTTTTTTTTTTTTTTTTTGGTTTTTCAAAACAGGGTTTCTCTGTGTAGCCTTGGCCATCCTGGACTCACTTTGTAGACCAAGCTGGCCTCGAACTCACAGCGATCCGCCTGCCTCTGCCTCCCGAATGCTGGGATTAAAGGCATGCGCCACCACGCCCGGCTTTTCACAGCTAACACTTTTAAAAGGAAAATGACCACGGTAACATCTAGGCTGTGTGTGTGAACATGAACGCACGCGTGTGCATGCAGAGGCCAGAGGGAATACTTGGCATCTTCCTTTATCACTTCGCTTTGTTACCTTATTCCCTCAAGGCTGGGTTTTCCCTGACCAGGAAGCTCACCTATGCAGCCAGAGAGCTCTTAGGATCTGTCTGCCTCTGCTCTCCAAGCCTAGGCTTACAGGTATGCACAACTCTGCCTGGCTTTTACATGGGTACTGGAGATTTGAACTCAGGTCCTCGAGTGTGCAGAACAAACACTATTCCCCTGTACCATCTCCTCAGCCCAGTAGATTTCCATATGATGAAATATCTGGGTACTGTGATCTAACCAAGTTCATTGTCTAAGTTAATCATTATGAGTGAGGAGCATGTATCTGTGCCAACATGGCCCAGACCCTATCTTTGACTTCAGCTTTAAACTGCTTAGAGACAGTATCCTGGCTGGTTTTGTGTCAACTTGACACAAGTTAGAATCATCAGAGAGGAAGAAGCCTCAGCTGAGAAAGTGCCTCCTTAAGATCCAGCTGTAAGGCAATTTTTTCTTTTTTTAAAATTACGTATACAGTGTTTTTGCCTACATGTGCACTTGCACATCAGAAAAGGGCATCAGATCACATTATAGATGGTTGTGAGCCACTATGTGGTTGCTGGGAATTGAATCAGGACCCCTGGAAGAGCAGCCAATGTCCTTAACCGCTGAGCCATCTCTCCAGCCCAGCAATTTCTTAATTAGTGATTGAGGGGGGAGGCCAGAGCCCATGATGGATGGTGCCATCCTGGGCTGGTGCTCCTGGATTCTATAAGAAAGCAGGCTGAGCAAGCCATGAGGAGCAAGCCATGGGGAGCAAGCCAATAAACAGCTACCCTCCATGGCCTCCGCATCAGCTCCTGCCTCTAGGTTCCTGCCCTGCTTGAGTTCCTGTCCTGACTTTGGTGATGAACAGCAATGTGGAAGTTGAATAATCTGTTTCCTCTCCAGCTTACTCTTTCATTATGGCATTTTGTTGCAGCAACAGAAACCCTAACCAAGACAGTATTTTTTTGATGTGCTAATCTTAATTTCTTAAAAATCCACGTGTGTTTTCGGCTGTTTAGATTGTGCAGACAAACTAAAAGGATTTAAGAACAAACCAAGACCGTTAAGAAATACAGCATTTCTTAACAACATAAAAACACAACTGTCAGGAAGTGGGGCCCCTTTACCCAATGCAAGCCCAGGGTAGGGCTGTTAATTTAAAAAAATAAAGATCTTTATATGTCTCTGATCTGTAACTGGTTGCTAAGCACTAAGACTTGTTTATAGCAAGAAATCCATTAAAAATAATTTGGGGATGTTTAAGGGAAGACAGTGAACAGTTTCTTTCCTAGACAAAAATCGAAAAACATTAGAATTTTTTTTGAAAAGTACCACTTTGCCATAGCAGCATCTGCGGGGTCTGTGGGGTCCTCAGAAACACACAGTTCCCCTCCTGGTTCAGTGTGTGGGAAACAGACATTTGTCTTAATCTATGGCTGCTTATCTTGTGCTGTAAGAAGGCTGCGCAGGGCTAGGGAAGTGACCTTCAGCAAAGGAATCTAGCCAAGAGACCGACTGTGACAGAGCTGGTAAGCTGCCTGGCACCCACCTTCCCTTTCATCTTAGGAGCAGGAGTATGCCCAGAGAAAGAACATTTCTGCATCAAAGGAAGTGCTCTGTGTCTTCTTGTTCTTGGGATATAGATGTAATGGTTGGCACCCAAGCAGTCATATTAAATTAGGAGGCATGCTTAAGGTTTACTGGCAAACACAATGGACCTTCTTCATAAAGCGCTTTTTTTTTTTTTCTTTTTTAAATAATGTCACAGTCTGGATTTCCTGCCACAGGTCCTTTTTTATGTGAAGAAGGAATTGTACTAAGCTGTAGTAGTCAGATCACTGGTCTTGCAGGATAGTTTAGCCGTCACCATCCCTGCTGGTAGTCAAGACACTGTACTCCTTATTACACGATGACAGACCACAGACACCGCATTGTAAAAATGATGTTAGGGCTTTCTACGTCCTCTCAGCTCCGAAGTAATGCCATGGAGCCTTTTTAATGTATTAATAATAGCTTTAGGCACTATATGTGGGCAGATACTCATCTCTCTAACTCATCTGGATGGCTTGGCCCACTCCCATCCACTTGCTGTTACCCGCCATTTTAGTCTCTCTCTGGCTGATCCTGATCCACCTGCATCCTCATGGAGAGCACTCTACCTTCATCTCCCGCCCACCTGGGACTGTCCTCCTGGGATTTCAAGTCCTGCTTCAACTCTTTTGTCCAGCTATAGGCCGATTAGCTCTTTATTAATCAGTCAGACATGATGGAGAACAATTCTTACACAGCATTGAGACAGGGGATTCTTTAATAATAATGACAGTGTCCATGTCCTGGACTGCAACCAGATCTCTGGGCATAGAAATCAGCACTTGAATACAAAGCGCACAAAGCCATCCCCTAATACCTTGCCATTCTAAAAACTCCAATGGATTTTGGTGTTCGAAGAGCAACTTAAATAATCCAATTAGTGGGGAGTAGATTTTAGCAGTAAAATAAGCCAGTGCTAGATCTAGGAAAGCACTTTCAACATCCTTTATCTTTCCTTTCTGCCATCTACTTTGCAGCTAGCATAACAGGAGGCCTCAGTTTTTTTACCCAGCAAAGATAGCCAGCCGTGGAGGCAGGGTGTGCGAACACAGAGGTCTCAGCCCCAACACCCTCTGCCCCGACCCGGGTCTTACTTTTTCTTCCTAAGCTACTAATGGAGACATAGTCTGGGTGAGTCATAGAAGGAACTAGAGACTGTTGCATACACTTGAGCACTGACTACCATGTGGCTGCCTTCTAACTCAGAATAGCCCAACACCCATTGCCCAGGGTCATGGCAGGATGCTCTGAGCTCATACGCCATGCTCATATCACACTCGGGCATCACTGAAAAGGCCTGACCCAGCATCCAAAGCCATTCAGGGTCCTTGTTGCTGCTTAGTGCCAGTTTCTGTTCACTGGAGCCAGATTACCTACAGGCCCAGCAAAGGAAGGAATTGCTTGGCCAATTATTCGTCCCTGTCAGATGTGAAGTGGCTCTGAGCAAGCATTTAGTTAAGCAGTGGGCGTGCTGCCCTAATTAGACGGGGCTCCCGAGTGGGAGGCAGGGAATTGCGGGACCAACAGATGTTCTTGGTACCGGTTGCTTTACCACTGAAGGAGGAGCCAGTGAATTCTCCAGCGGCTCCTCTGCAGCACTGTGGTCTTTTTTGAGATTCTGCTTTCCTAAAGCCCTTCTTTACTTCCTAGTGCCTCTGTGGCCACGTGATTTGCAGTCAACATGGGTCCTTTGGTTATTGCATAATTAGCTCCAGCCATGCACCACATCACTACTGGCTGCTTTGAGAACGGCCTTCATTTTTTCCCACTTTAAAAAAAAATGCTGAGACAACTTATCTTAGTGGTGGGTTTTCCAGTTTGTGAATATTGAGCAGGGCTTTTTGTCTGTGCAAGCTGAGCTATTAGGCAATCATCAATGCAATGCTCTGCTTTTGCTGTCTGCTTCTCTACAAACAGGAGAACAGAAGAACAGAACAGAACAGAGCAGACTCTCTGGTGATGTGTGCCTGCTTCTCTGTTACACTGAGGAAATGGCCACATTTCATCACTGTCATGTGAAAGGCAGCAGCAGGTGTCAAGCCAGGACCCAGATCCATGGAGAAATTTTGCAAGGGCAAAACAAAAATTTCTGTCTTCCTGTTTTCTATTTCGTGTCAAAAGATTTGAAAGTCTGGGGAAATTTGGAAAGTGCGTATGGTAGCTTGTAAAGGACAAAGGTTGCCTAGCTGAAGTACAAAGATTGCCTGCCGCCCCCCCCAAAGAATACTGACCTAAGAAATTAAGGCTCTGAGTTCTGCCCTCAGCTCTACAACTGACAGCTGCTGTCTGACCTTTCTGCAAGCCACAGCCCGTCAGAGGCCCCCAGTTCCTTACCTAAAAAGTGTTGTGTTGGCATTGGACACACTTCACTAGAATAAGTGCTTTGCAACATCTGAAATTTGCAAAAGGCAAGTTAAGAACACAGAGGCCCAATGCAGAAAAAAGGTCATGGGCACTGCACCTAACACTCTGGTCCCTTGTCCCTCCCTCACCCCTCAACCTGGGAATCAACCGTGCCCAGTGCTCCCTATATAGACTTAGTGCACCAAGCAATGTAACTACGCTTCCTTCCAATACTTCAACGTGCATGGTGTTTGCCTGCATCCTGCATGTGTGTCCGTGCTCAAGTCCGTCAAGTGCCCTGGGGGCCAGAACAGGACGTCGGGTGCTCAGGAGCTGGAGTTTCATGTGACTGTGAACTGCGTGTGTATGCTGAACCTTCACCTACTAAAAGAGCTCTTCGCCCAGTGGCTCTCAACCTTTCCAGCACTGAGACCCTTTAATACAGCTCCTCATCTTGTGGTGACCCCAACCTTAAAAGCATTTGCATTGCTACTTCATAACTGTAATTTTGCTAATGTTAAGAATTATAATGCAAAAAAACAAAACAAACAAACAAAAAAAAAAGAATTATAATGCATATACAGGGGGAGGAGGTCCCCCTCAGTCACAGTCATAGGGGAGGGGAGTAGGATGAAAGGGGGAGGGAGGGTGGAATAGGAGGATACAAGGGATGGGATAACCATTGAGATGTAATATGAATGAATTAATTTAAAAAAAAAAGAACCTTAGAAGCTCGGAGGAAAGAAAATATATTAATATGTGAAAAGTAAAAAAAGAAAAAAAAATAATTATAATGCAGCTGGGTATGGTGGCACACACCTTTAATTCCAGCACTCAAAAGGCCGAGGTAAGCGAATCTCTGTGAGTTCGAGGCCAGCCTTGTCTACAAAGTAAGTCCAGGACAGCCAAGGTTACAGAGAAACCCTGTCTCAAAAACAAAGAAACAAAGAAAGAATGGAAATGTAAATATCTGTGTTTTCCAATGGTCTTAGGCGACCCTATGAAGGGGTCACTTGACCCCACCGCCGCAAAAGTGCTGAGACTCACTGATAAATGAGCTCTATTGCTGTTTTGATGCTTCCTCCTGGCTCTTCTAAAATAAGAGGGAAACAAGCACACGGTGAATTCACACAACAACTCGTTTACTGCCATCAAAGCGTGTCCGTCCGGCTCAGGTGCCAAGCCAGGGTGGGAGGCTTATTGAGTTTAAGAAAGGCAGATATTTCTTTAATGTCCACTCACGCCTTTATCAAAAGCGATGGCGGCTGATAGCTACTGTCTGTTTTCATTTGATCATCCTATAGGGAGAGAGAACTTCCTGACCAGGCTGTCTGGGGAAGTGGGGTTTGTGGGTGAGGACCGGTGATCTGCAGCACAGCTTCTTTATAAACAGGGTGTGGGTGGGGGTGGGGGAGTGGTGTGCTGTTAGCATCAGTGTTCTCCTCAGGCTTGTACTCGCCCTTCTAGGCTCGGGAGATAACTCTGTAAGAGCTTGCCTGCAAACATGAGTGAGGACTTGAGAGCCTTTAGGGGGGAAAAAAAATATATATATATATATATATATATATATATACACACACACACACACACACACACACACACATACACACTAAAACAAAACAAACAAAAAGCTAGGTGTGGTGGCTTGTACTTACAGAACTGGGGAGGCATGTAGGCATTAACATTTTTTAAGTCTATTTTATTTTATTAGGGTTTCTTACATCTTTCTCCCTTTTCTACCCCAATCCCGCCCTACCCTGAACACTGGGTAGGAGGGAAAGGTTAGTGGGGAGAAGAGGCGTAGCTCTTTAGCTATTTCCTGCTGGTTCCGGGCTTCGGGTTTCTTGGGGCGAGTCCAATCTTCCGTTCAGGATATCTCAGACTTCGTCTCATTAAACTACATCAGCAGCAAGCAGGAGCAGAAGAGGGGAGCCCCACCACCACCATTTATTCCCTCTCAGAGTCCCCGGAATTAAACTATCTGCAGCTGGTAAAGGTCACACCCTCCTCAGAGCCTGCATGAGGCAAACAGTCAACTGCTATGGACAATCTAAAGCAGCCCCATATCCTACATCTGGAACAAAAACATGTTGTGTAACATAACTGAGTTTTGTCTTGGTTTTAGTTTCTCGAGACAGGGTTTCTCTGTGTAGACTTTGGCTGTCCTAGACTCACTTTGTAGACCAGGCTGGCCTCGAACTCACAGCGATTTGCTTGCCTCTGCTTCCTAGTGCTGAGATTACAGGCATATGGCACCAGTCCCAGCATAACTGAGGTTTTAAAGGGTCCAAAACTTCCACTACAGAGGAAGAGACAGGCAGATTCCTAGGTCCAGTAGCCGTCCAGCCTAGCCTACTTACTGATCTCAGCAGGAAGAGGCCCAAGGCTATCAGATGCACACATACCACACACGTGTATATGTGAACATGTGTGTTCACTGACAGGAAAGAATTAGTGCCTTCCTCAAACTGAAGTGCTCTTGGGCATAAGTGTATTGATGAAAAGTCAGTTAGAAAGTAGCAAAAACCAAAGTGCATCCAGCTTTTGACTCACCTGCGCCTCTGAGCTGCTCAGTGAATCTGGAGTTCCTGCCATGCCTTTGTCAGAGTAATAATACTAACTCTGTGCCCAGGGCACGTGTGGAGAAGACCAACACCAACAGCCTTTACTGAAAAGGAGCCAGGGGCTCCGGCTCCGTGGATGAGGAAGGACAGGGAATACGGCTGACACACCTTCACGATGAGAGGGTCTGCTTTGATAGAGGCAGGAGATGAACGAGTCTTTTTAAGAAAGTGACTTTTCCTCAGCTGCTGCCAAGGTGCTTGGTCCTTGGTCCTTCCAAGGAAGCTAAGGCTGCCTTGGTGTGAGGCCCTCACTTCATCCGGCGACTAGCACCGTGCTGGCAGTCCACAAACATGGCCTCCGACTCCGAGCTTCCCTGTGTCTCCTCCGCCCTCATTCTTCACGGAGGATAAGATCAATGCCCTCATCAAAGCAGCCGGGTGTCAACGCTGAACCTTTCTGGCCTGGCTTGTTCGCAAAGGCCCTGGACAATGTTAACACTGGGAGGCTCATCTGCAGTGTATGGCTGGTGGGCCAGCTCCAGCAGCTAGAGCCGCACCAGCGGGAGGTCCTGCGCCAGCCACCGCTGCTGCCCCAGCTGAGGAGAAAGCGCAAGCAAAGAAGGAAGAATCTGAGGAGTCTGATGATGACGTGGGCTTTGGTCTTTTTGAGTAAACCTCTTATTAACATGGCCAATAAAAAGCTGAATCTGAAAAAGAAAAAGAAAGAAAGAAGAAAAAGAAAAGAAAGAAAAGAAAAGGAATGTGCCGGCTTCTGCAGCCAGCATGGGGGGGGGGGGGGGCAGTGGGTGGGGAAGGTCAGCTGTGTGGGTTCAGGAAGTGCACTGAGGCAGGCATACAGTGTATGAATTTCAAACGCGCTCCTGTTTTTAACATTGGCTAAGCCACGTCTGTGTTTTAGTCTGTGTTTAAGAGCATCCGTAGGGGCTGGCATTCCAAATCAGCAACGTCCCAAGAGTCGCCTTTCCCAGAAGCCTCCTGTTAATACTGTGTAAACTCTAGAAGTTTTGTTGAGCGAAGAGTATAATGGGTTTTCTGAGATTAAAATATTTTACTTGTTTGAGAAGACTTCCTAAATAAGAAAAGCTTATAGACTAAGCCACTGTTTTTAATCTTGGTAACACACAATCTTGCTTTTGAGGAAAACATGGCTCCCCTTCCCATGTGATTTCAGTATTGAACACCTTCTATAGACATCCCGATCCATAGAAAGTAGGAAGCCATATTCTCAAAGAGGCGAGATGTTTTTATTATTTTCTATTAGAGATGGGTAAAGTATGATTCAACAGCTTAACAGGGTGTGTGGCCCACACCTGTAATCCCAATCCTAGGCAAGGCTGAGGCAGGAGGATCATCAGTTCAAGGCCAACCTAGGCTATATATTGAGACACTGTTTCATAGAATGTGTGTGTGTGTGTGTGTGTGTGTGTGTGTGTCTGTCTGTCTGTCTGTCTGTCTCTGTCTGTCTCTGTATGTCTCTCTTACTTGAGAATGGAACTATAAACAGCAGCTACAAGTTCCTGAATTTTTCCGAGTGATAAATATAAATAATAAATAAATAATAAAAATTGCAGTTTGAGTATATCTGCATTAGTACACATCCAGCTTTAATTAAAAAAAAAAATAGCTAGGGGTTAAGAAGGTTCTAGAAGCAGATCCAAGTCTGAGTCTCTGCCAGTTTATTTAAACTCTCGGCTTCAGCTTCCTCACCTATGAAAAAAGACAAGCACCCAAGAAGTAGGATGGCTGAATGAATGGACATAGTGTTGGAATGACAAGCATTGAAAACACGAGCATCGAAGATGAGAAGGAAAGCCTCACACAGTGCTGGACACAGACTCAGTGCTGCCCAATCGCAGAACTGACTTAGGAGGGAGAAGACCCAGGAGGCAGCATTTAACATGCTCCCCCAGGGGATTCTGAGGTTTTCATAATCACTAGTGAGAGCCAGGCTTGGTAGCACACACCTTTAATCCCAGCACTCAGGAGGCAGAGGCAGGTGGATCCCTGTGAGTTCAAGGCCAGCTCGGTCTACAAAGTGAGTCCTGGACAGCCAGGGCTGTTACACAGAGAAATCCTGTCTCGAAAAACCAAAAGAAAAAAGAAAAGAAAGAAAATCACTAGTGATGCCTATCTAGCGTTTTCTGCATCTCACCCCCTCAGCCTCCCCTGCATCTCACCCCCTCAGCCTCCCCTACATCTCACCCCTTCAGCCTCCCCTGTATCTCACCCCCCCAGCTTCCCCTGCATCTCACCCCCAGCCTCCCCTGCATCTCACCTCCCCAGCCTCCCCTGCATCTCACCCCCTCAGCCTCCCCTGCATCTCACCCCCTCAGCCTCCCCTGCATCTCACCCCCCCAGCCTCCCCTGCATCTCACCCCTTCAGCCTCCCCTGTATCTCACCCCCCAGCCTCCCCTGCATCTCACCTCCCCAGCCTTTCCTCTGTCTCACTGACCCCCACACTCCCACCCCCGCCTCCCCTGTAGGTGTATAGGTATTGGCCTTGCCTCCTAGCCTTAGAAGCAGGTACCCTGACTTTTTGGATTTCTAAGGTCACTCTCCCAAATGGAACTCCTAATTCCTTCATAGAGTTCTATTCCTTCTTCAAGAGAGATTTTGACCAGGCTTGAGCTCTGGAAAGGTCCACCAGCTCAGTTTACTTCCTCATTCTCCTCTCTGTGTTCTCTTTGGACTCTGATTTCTAAAGAGTGCCGAAGGGAAGAATTCTGCCCATAGAGCTGAAAGCACATTCTTGTGTCTTACACAACTGGCAACGTTGTGAGCAGGGAAGATGTGGGTCCTAGCAAATGCTCAGAAAGCTGTGCCATCACAGAAGGAAATACTACATCTACCCACATCCCTGCCTTAAAATGTTGGTAGCAACACCCTGTGCATATGAATCTAATTTCATGGAGCCTTCTGCCATGCTAAGTAGATACAGGTTATCTTTTCTCAGGGGAGTCTTTCTTACCACATGCCTTGAATCTCAAGAAAGTAGAGACATACATGAAAGCAAGTGATTTAAAAAGAAGCCTTGATGCCAGAAGGTAGAAACTTCTTTTCACTTCCTTTAAATAGATTTATCCTCTGTGTGGAAAGACATTTTTTAGAATTGTGTAGGTAAAAATAAACACAGAGGTTAAACAGTAAGGAGAGCCTGAAGAGATAGCTCAATGTTAAATGTGCTTATTGTACAAACAGGAGGCCCTGAGCTTTCATCCCAGAACACAGCAGCACTCACTGGAAATCCCAGCATTCCTACAAGGTGGGAGGCAAAGATCCCCTAGAAGCTCGTGGGCCCTCCAGCCTGGCAGATGCTATGGTAAAGGGCAGGAGACACTGTCTCAAACAAAGTACAAGGCCAGGATGGACACTCAAGGTTATCCTCTGAGGCCACCTGTGTACCGTGGCATGCATGCACCTACACTCACGTGCAGGAGCACACCCACAGTAAAGGAAGGAAGGGAAGGGGGGAAGGGAGGGGAAGGAGAGGGGTGAGGAGGGAGAGGGGAGAAGAGAAGAGGAGATAGGATAGAGGGGGAGAGGAAGGGGGAGAAGGAGGAGGGGAGAGGAGAAGAGGAGAGAGGAGAAGAGAGAACATGTGCCAGGCATAGTTCATACATCCGTAGCACGAGCAGCACTTGGGAGATGGTGGCGCGAGGATCAGGAGTTCAAGATCAGCCTTGGCAAGTTAAAGGCCATCATGATGCTGTCTCAAAAACAAAAAAAAGTAAACATAAAGTATCTAAGAAGCCAAGAAAAAGTTTATTATTTGATGGGTATACTCTGCAATGTACTAACACTCTATTGGTTTTGGGGGTTCGTTGTGTTTTGGGTTTTGGTTTTTCAAGACAGGGTTTCTCTGTGTTGTCTTTGGCTGTCCTGGACTTTGTAGACCAAGCTGACCTTGAATTCATAGAAATCTGCCTGCCTCTGCCTCTGAGTGCTGGGATTAAAAGTGTGTGCCATCATGCCCAGCTCTGGCACCCTATTGTTAACCTTCTGTTTAAAAGATTATTTTATGACAAAATAGATGGTTAGGAAATGCCATTATAAAGTCTCATTCAACACATAGGTTTGGTCCATCATGTGCTGGATCCTGCACTTCTTATGCTGTGGTGATAAAAACCTTTTGCACTAATGTTGTCCTTATCCTCTGTCTCCATTTCATGTCCTATTGTTGTGTTTAAGGACCCTGACAAAAGCATCTCAGAGGACAGAGGGTTTATTTAGACTCCATCGTATCAGATTAGTCACAGAAGCAGGAGCTTGAGGACGCTGGTGACATTACCTCCATAACCAGAAACACAGAGCTATGCAAGCTAGGGCTCCACTCACTTCCTCAGCTCCTGACACCCCCTGCCTAGGGAGGAAGTGGTGCCGCCCGCAGTGAAGGTTGAAAATGCTGTGTGACTTAAAGATTGGCTAGCTTCAGTTTAACACTGTAGCATATTTAACCTGGTATGATGGCCCAGGCCTACAATCTCAGCTTTCTGGAGGCAGAGGCAGGAGGATCACTGCAAGTTTGAGGCCATCCTGCTCTGCACAGTCAAGTCCAGAGCCGCCAGGACTGCATAATGTGACCCTATTTCAAAAAAACAAAATGGTCTGGTGTGGTCACCCATGACTTAATTCCAACACTCAGGAGACAGAGGCAGGTGGATCTCTGTGAATTTGAGGCCAGAGTGGTCTACATTGTGAGTTCCAGGACAGCCAGGGCTATGTCAAGAAACCCTGTCTCAAAAGCAAAAACCAAACCAAAAAGTAGTATTTTAAAGTGGTTACTTTGTATTCCTGTGATAAAACACCATGACCAGGGCAATTTATAGAAACTTATTTGGTCTTGTGGTTCCAGGAAGGATAAGAGTCCATAATGGCAGGGGGAGTGTGGTCGAAGGAACAGCTGACAGCTCATACCTCAGTGACAAGCAGGACCTAGAAAGAAAGGAAATGTTCCAAGTCCACCCCCAGAGACATATTTACTCCAACAAAGCCACCCCTCCTATGCCTCCCAAACAACTATACCAACTGGAGACCAACTGCTCAAACATATGAGCCTTTGGAAGACGTTCTCCGTCAAACCACCACACGTAGCATGTTTAAAGTGTCAAGAGATGCAAGTTTAGTGTCACAAAGAATGCTGAAAACTGTCGATTCAAACATACTAAAGACCAAAAGAGACAGCACCTTTGTCTCTCTATAGAGACAAGCACAGACTGTGGATCTACATTCTCACGATGCCTTGAAGCAGGCTTGGGCGATACTCAGGCATCCGTGTTTTGCAACATTTTCTTGGAACAGGTGTTGATCACCAGTGGGTTTTCAAACCTTTCTGTGGTGATAAGGAGACAGCGATGCCTTTCATCCTGTATGTGAGGTGTAGGCGTGATTGCTCTTTAGCTACTAAGATGGGGTAGTCTGAGGAGAAAGCAGAATGTTATTGCTTGGTGCTTTGGAGCTCTTGGGTGAGAAATATTTTAGACATTATGATTAATAATTCACGAGTGAGAAAGCTTTGCCAGACCAAAGAAATTCAATAATTTTTATAACTTATCATTACATATTTTTTGCCAGTGCCTTTAAGAAGCAGGCTCACAATGACTTCACTTTTTGATGCTGGACCTGAGTTCTGACATCCTAGCTTTCCCTGGTACAAAGATAGATGGTCACTCCCTAGCCCCTAGTTCAGTTTCATCTAGAAGCTAGGATCGATGCTCTCTAGCCCTTCATTTTATTTTTCATTAAAAATATGTGTGTGTGAGGGTGTTTTGTCTGTGGGTATGCCTGTACACCACACACATACAGTGCCCTCAGAGGTCAGAAGAGGACGACAGATCCTGTAGAGGAATTTTAACTCAGAACATGGCTGCTCTGCCAAGAGATCACATCCAAAGACCTTCTAGGTCTGTGTGATCAGACTGGAATACAGACACACCTTTAATCTGGGAGACAGAGACAAACATGTCTGAGTTCAGGGAAAGACTGGTACAGAGCAAGTTTCAGATAAAGAAAAGCTTTGGTCCAGGTGTGGTGGTACATACCTTTAATCCCAAACAATGAAGAAAGATTTGACGGACTAGACTTATGCCTAACTCTCATGAGAAGAGAGAGAAAAGGGAAGTTACTTAAGAGACAATGCAGAGGGGAGGGGAGGTGGGGGGGGAGCGCACAGGTGAAGACAAAACAAGCCAGAGAATGAGTAGAAGCCAGAATATATTAGAGCAGATTGCTGAGTTAGTTTGAGGCCAAGCAGAGGGATTCAGGAGCCAAGAGAGAAGCCAGATTGAATAAGTCAGCCAAGAGAGGAGTTTGAGCCAGCACAGCTGAGTTGAACCAGCCAGCCCAGAGCTCAGTATGACCAAGAAAGGGTGAGCTTATTAAGCAGTAAGTCTCAGAGGCTGAAAAAAATTCTAGGCCGTACAATTCTAGATTATATGGAGGCTAGAAGCTTCCAGGACTAGGCCTCGGTTAGCAGAAGGAGACAGTAAGCCTCCCAGACAACACTGAAACAGGCAAATAAAAGTTCCTTTTACAAGATCCCCTGAGGTAGAATTATAAATGGTTTTGAGCTGCCATTTAGATGCTGGGAACTGAACATGGCCCTCTGGAAGAGCAGCTAGTGCTCCTGACCGCTGAGGCACCTCCCCAACCCTACAGTAGCCCCTTAAAAGAATGATATTGCATTGTTGACTTGGAGCACCTATATTTTATATCTTTTTATTTTCAACGTATTTTATCTAGTGTTAGGGAAGAGAAAGAGCTAGTTTGGCCTACATCTCTGTGAAGACAATAGAAATCAGGAATGAACCAAGATCTCCTGCCTCCAAGTAGGGAACATGAGAAACAACACTCTGCTCCCTCCCATATAAGCTTTATAAATCCCATTCCTGGAGCAAGATGCTTCCATAAATGCAATTTTACAGTTCCTGAAAGATAGGGCTTCTTGGCCCATTTGGGGGAGCCCAGAATCACGGGAAGAAAGCTTTTTGGACATGGCGTATAATCACACATACCTCATTTGACTGTGTGAAGAAGGTTAACCCTTACTATCAACTTGATGAGATCTAGAAACACCTGGAGATAAGCCCCTGCTTTATCTGTGAGGGTTTGTTAGATTAGGTAAACTGAGTCACAAAGACCCACCCAAAGTGCCAGGCTGAATTAACAGGGGAAAGTGACTGAGTACCCTCATCCATCACTCTCTGCTTTCGATTGTAGAAGTGACTGGCTCCTTCAAGCTCCTGCTACCATGTGCCATGTCTTCTGCTCCATGAGCTACGAGCTTTCGTTGGGGTGTTTTATCATACCAACCAGGCGAGTGACTGCATGTCCTTCAGAATGGGCTCACGTTGGCTTACAGTTTCAGGGGATCCAGTCCTTCCTGAGAAGGAAGACATGGCAGCAGGTAGAGAAGGCATGGTGACAGGAGTAGGAGGCTGGGGCAGCTGCACTGCATCTATACTAAGGAAGCAGAAAAGGAGGAGAAGCGAGACCAGGCTGAAAAGCCTCAAGACCCTCTCGCAGGGACCCGCCTTCCGCAGTGAGGCTCCGCTTTCCTTTTGTTTTTTTTTTTTTTTGTTTGTTTGTTTTGTTTTTTGTTTTTTTTTTTGGTTGTTGTTGTTTGTTTTTTGAGACAGGCTTTCTCTGTGTAGCCTTGGCTGTCCTGGACTCACTTTGTAGACCAAGTTGGCCTCGCACTCACAGCGATCCGCCTGCCTCTTCCTCCCGAGTGCTGGGATTAAAAGCGTGCGCCACCACGCCCGGCCTGAGGCTCCGCTTTCTACAGGTTCGGCCTTCCCAAGCACTGCGACCAGCTGGGCATCCGTCAAGTGCGCCAACACGTGGACCATGGGACTTTTCCCATCCAAACCACAACAGTGGTGATGATGGTTTCTGCATTTTGATTTTGAGAGAGATAGTTCCATGTAGGCAAGACATCCAAGCCTTGCCTGGAATACGTCATATAGCCAAGGATGATTTTTTAACTACTGACCCTCCACTGCCACCTCACAAGGGCCATCAAGCCAGGCTGCCAGTCTCTATTTGTCTGTTGTTAAACTGTTGCCTGTTTGTTTTCCGCAGGCTGACATTAATTGTTGTTCCGGCAACCACGCATTCACTGATGCTCCGTTTAGGATAAGTGAATGTTCTCCGACTTTGTGCCAGCCACTCTCCTGCCACTCTTTTGTGTTTAAAGAACAAAATCTGCTGAGCCTTCTCAGCGGCCCAATATCAAGTGATTTTGGAACATCCACGGAGACAGTTACAAAATTGTCTTTATGACTATGCTAATATAATAGATTGTAATGGTAAATTTTGCTAGCAATACACAAAGTCAGTCAAAATCCTTGTATCACCTTTTGTGTTTTAATGCACTGTTTGATGAAATGTCTTTGTTTCTTAGTCAGAAGGCCTGCATGAATAAGGCCATACCTGAGCCATGCTAAGCGTTGGCTTGCTTCTCTCTCTGTCTTTCTGTCTCTCCAGAGGCTCATTGTCTGGGTTCTGCAGTTAGTCTGCTGTTGATATGAAGGTCACATTCATTCCATAGAAAGTGCTGTTTTCTGGCCCTAGGATGTTTAAATAGCACAGAATCACCAGTTTCTTGGAGCTCAGGTGAGTCTCTCTGGTGTTATGTAAATTCGGTGCCCCTTTCAAAGGTGCTTCTGTATTATTGATCTCTTGGAGTGTAAGAAATCATCCCTACTCTTCTGCAGATAAAGCACTCATATGCAATAAATAAAATAAAATAAAATAAATCATCCCTAAACTCACTGGGTGGGGACATCAACAACCAGGCATCATCTCTATTGCCCTGCGATCTTAGCTTTGCAGGGAATCTTAGCCTGAAGTTCCTGAGTTTGCAGGTCAGGGACCAATAGCTGGGGCTGCAGCCATCAGAAGGCTTTTGTGGACTTCAAACCAGCTCATTAACATGACCGGCAGGTAGGCCTGGGGCCTCTGTTCTTCTTCTACTAATCTCTCCACAGGATTGCTGAGTGGCCCCACAGCCTCGTGGCTGGCTCAGCAGATGGAATGTCTTCTACAGACCCACTTTGAGAAGTCACACACTGCCTCACTTTTGTCTTAGTCCCCTTGGTAGCACCAGGCTAGCTAGCCCCAATGCTGCCCTGGTTTGGGGATTGGACTCTATGAGGGCATTGTCCCCAGAGGCATGGCTTATTTGACTTTGTCTTGTAGAATGGGCCCCATAACCTCTCGGAATCTGTTCAGTTATTTCATGGAGATTACTCTAGTCAGCTTCTAGACTACCAGATTACTCCAATCATTTTAGTGGATCACTTTCATATTTGTTATGGTTTAATCTGAAATGTCGCCCACAGGCTCATGCTCTGGATATTTGGTCCCTATTTTGGAAGATTTTAGAAACCTTGGAAGGTATGCCTAGCTGTAGGAAATACATCACTGGGAGTGGGTCCTTGGGGGTAATTTATCTCTGGCAACTTCCAGGCTCGGTCTCTCTGCTCCCAGGCCTACACGTGAACAGCTATTTTCCGTCCCGTGCTTTTGCAGCTGTGGTGTTCTGTTGAATACATGTGGCCAAGAAACGTTGGACTGAGCCCTCTGAAACTGTGAGCCAAAGTAAGCAATTCTTCCTCTGATTTTTTTTTGGGGGGGGGTCAGGGGGCAGATATTTATTCATGGCAATACGAAAGTATGTAATAGAGTATTTCATACTTTTCAGGAGCTTTATCCAGCATTGTCTGTTAAATATTCTGTAAGTTTTTAGTCAGAAAGTTCTTTCTTGCTCCAAAATTATACATATATGTGAATAATTTACAAGCACATATAATTTTATACATATACATATATGTGTGTCTCCCTGTGATCATGTAGAACTTTTGCAGCTTTATTCTAATTATATAATTTCCCAGAACTTAATTATTTGATCTAGCTTTCATGCAGCTTCATGTTTTAAAGTGTTCCTTGCATATATTAGCTACTGTTCTTGTTGCTGTTTTAAAAATAACCCAGATTAAAAACAACTTAAGGAGGAAAGAGTTTACTTTGTCTCACTGTTTAAGGGTACACACTCCACCAAGGGAGAAAAGTAATGGGAGCAGTAGTCTGAGGCAGCTGGTCACACTATATCCATAGTCAGGAGTCAGACTGAATGGTTGCACTTAGCTTACTTTCTTCTTATCCAGTCTTAGGACCTCAGTTCATGGAATGGAACTGCCCACATTTGGGGTGGGTCATCCCACATAAATGAGCTGAATCCAGATCACCCCTCCCAATCAAGAGAGGCTTGTCTCGCCAGTGAGTCTAGACCCTAACAAGTTGACGATAGTAGCCATGCATCCATGGGGGTTTTGTTTGCTTGTTTGCTTTGAGATAGATTACCAGTTGTTCCAGTAGCATTAAGAGAACAGTGGCACACGCCTATAATCATAGCACTTGGGAGGCAGAGGCAGGCAGATCTCTGTGAGTTCAAGGCCAGCCTGGTCTACAAAGCGAGTCCAGGACAGCCAAGGCTACACAGAGTAACCCTGTCTCAAAAAAACTGAGGGGGGGTGATATTTCCTCTTTCTTACATTGCTTTGAGATCTCTTCTACACCAGAGTGAATTTCTGTAGGTAGCTGGGATTATTTCTAGACTTTCTATCGTCTGTCGAGCACAATACTAAGTCACAACTGAAGGATCCGGAGTTCAGTGCAAATGCCTTTAGGTTTTCCCGAGGAAGATTATGGTGGTGTCAGGTCTGAGGCAGATTTAAGTAGGGAGCATTTATCTGTCTCCCTCGTATTGTGTTCCTTTGTTTTGTTACCTACGATACTGTAGTTGTCACATGACCTCTCAGGGTTGTATGTGTGGTGTTTGAATGAGAATAGCCCCTTGCAAATTTGAGTCTGTTTCTCAGTTGGTGGACTGTTTAGGAAGGCTTAGAAGCTGTGGCCCCATGGGAGGAGGTTTCAAAAGCCCACACCAGGCTGTCTCACTGGCTTTCTGCCTGCTTCCTGCTGGTCAGGATGGAAGTGTTCAGCTGTCGCTCCAGCAACATGCCTGCATGCCTACAGCCATGCTTCCCACCGTGATGGTCATGGACTAACCCTCTGAAGCTGTAAGCCAGCTCCCAATTAAGTGCTTCTTTTTACAAGTTGTCCTTGGCCATGGTGTCTCATCACAGCAATAGAATAGTACCTATGATGATATAATAAACAATACATATTACTAGATTTTTCTAGGCTTGAACTGTCTGCCCAAGACTCCTTTGTGGTTATGAACTGCCGTTATTAACAGTTACTTTAGTACTGAGAATGTTTTGGCTAGTTTGAATTGCCAACTTGGCACACTCTAGAATCACATGGGAAGAGATTCCCAATGGGGAGACTGAATAGGTTAGGGTGACCTGCAGTTATGTATGTGGGGAGAGTACCTTGGCTATTTTAACTGAAATGGGAAGACCCGCCCACTGTGGGTAGCACCATTCTCTGAGCAGGGCATCCTGGCTTGTGTGAGAAGCTCATGGAGCGTTCGTATGCATGCATTCATTTGCTCTGCTCTTGACTGGATATGGCGTGACCAGCTTCAAGTTCTGGCCACCTTAACTTCTCTGCAAAGGTGGAGTGTAACCTGGGATCATAAAGTAAAATGAGACTCCCCTAAAATGAGATTTCCTAAGTCGCTTTTGTCACGGTATTTTATTATAGTAAGAGGAAATGAAACTAATTCAGGAAGTAATTTAAAGACTAGCTTATGGCTTCCTTATCTTTTATAGACACTGAGCTATACATTTTATGCTGCCTTCATAAAAATAATCTGAAGCGCCAGCGAGAGAACTGAGTGTGTGAGGATGCCAGCAGCCGCCTGGGCTGGCTCCCTGAGTTCAATCCTTGGAACTCACGTGATGAAAGAGAGAACCAGTTCTCCAAAATTGTCATCTCATCCCCCACACATACAGAGAGCTTTCGGTATGCCAAGAGCATGGAGGTTCTGGGGGAAATGGAGTGTCTGTGTGGGTAGAGCTGTCGAGGGTCACAGCCTGGGGCTCTGACAGTCCTAACAAGCCAGGCTCAGCTACCCTTCCTCAACACCCTAGCTAAAGAGTCAAGTGGCAGTGAAAAGCAGAAGGGGGAAGAGGAACAGCAAAGAGGCTACTTCACGCCTCCAAGTCCACCTTAAAGGTCCTGATGCAAGGTCCGGGTTTAAACAGATGGCAAGATGTATCTATAATTTGTGGTTATGCTTCTCCATGGGATGCCCAGTCGCCACCGGATACTGAGCCGGATGGCAGCACGCAGAGTCTGGAACGGACGGGCTCTGCAGGGTTCCAGTCTAGTTGGGCGGTTCCGGGGGAGAAGAATTTGTGGATAAATCAGCGACTTAGACAATATTTAGTGGTTTTATTGGTGAAACAGCTCAAGTTCCTGTGTGTGTGTGTGTGTGTGTGTGTGTGTGTGTGTGTGTGTGAGAGAGAGAGAGAGAGAGAGAGAGAGAGAGAGAGAGAGAGAGAGAGAATGCACCCTTATTCCCTGGGTACACAAGTGTTACATGAACCTTGGGCAGTGGGGAGGAGTTTTGGGGGTGAATGCATTTAACTGTCTGGGGCTAAGATTCTGGTGACGCACTTTTTGCATTTAGGTACCAGCTATGACGTGACTACCTGACCCCCTTGGGGGATTTCAGTGCTACATGCTCAGAGGCAGGCACTAAACAGGGAGGGAACTTGTCCCAAACCTGCTGTCTCAGGCTGAGATTTTAAATCTCAAATTGAGATTTCCCGGGTTTGAACATGCTCCACTTTTTTAGTCCAGTGCCAGTTCCCCTGGTGGCATGGTCCACGTGCCCCCGTAAGAATTAGTCTTGAGGACTTGCTTACCCTGCCTTGGCAGAGTTCTGCTGTCAACCCTGCCTGCATCCAAGCTTGCCCATTTTTAGGCAGAATTCTGTCTGTGGCAGAAACTAGGACATTTTGCCCAGTGGCTAGTTTGCCACATTTAAAGCCATCTCCATAAGGAGGTTCTTTGATGCTCATCATCTTCTTTGAGATAGGCTGGGTGTTGCCAGGAGTTAACTTGCCTTGTTGTCAAAGAATCTTTAGAATAACAAAAAACATCTTTAAATGCCGTATTCTATAGGTCTCTGAGGTTTTTGAAGACCGTATTTAACTATTTTACCATAAATATATATATATATATATGTATGGTATATATATCAGATATATTGGGCCAGAAGGCTGAAGATGATGCTCCAATGTTATGGAGAGTGTTGGGTGACTGTTCAGGCAGTAAACTGTATCAGTCATTTTTTCATTTTGGAAGCTGCTAACCTGAACTCCGGGTTCACCCAAGTGTTTAAGTTTCATCCCTTCCCAAGTCTCTGATGGGTTTGAAGACCAGATAGTCTAGTCTTTAATTAAGCTTAGTAAGTTAGGGGTTAAGATGTTTTTAGATCAAGATAAATGTTTTAAGTTAATAGAGATGAGATATGGTAGATATTAATCTCCATTCAGAAATTTAGACCCACAAGATAGGAAAGATGTTTACTTCAAGTTTTTCAAATACACATACAAATCACTATGAATGTAACATTTATATAATTCCTGATTATCCCATGGTTCTTCCTGCTGTGTGTAGTTTATTTTACCCATGTGTAATAATATAAATGTATATGTTAAAAAAAGAAATATAATAACAAATATTTTTTAAAAAGAATTAGAGTCTTGGAGTTGTCATAGCTCCAGTCTGTTCTGTAAGGTTTTCTTTTGTTTTCTTTTCTAAGTTTTGTTTATTATATATACAGTATGCATCAGATCACATTATAGATGGTTGTGAGTCACTGTGTGGTTGCTGGGAATTGAACTCAGGACCTCTGGAAGAGCAGTCAGTGCTCTTAATTGTTGAGCCATCTCACCAGCCCAGGAAAATCTGTTCATAAGAGACAAGATCCCCCTCCAATGACTGGTGACAAGGCACCAGCCTTTACCTTCTCGTAGCATGGGTCCACTGAGGAAATTCCAATTTCTTCAAGTTCATAGTTTCAATAGTCTGATAGTCAAAGGGAGGGGTACAATGTCTCTTTTTAGAGCATCTTTGCTTTGCTGTGACATTTACACCTGGAGAGGACCTTGAGTTCAGGCTCTTGGCCCAAACATTGTATCTGGCTATTTCTGAGTTGTATATTTCATTCATTCATTCATTCATTCATTTATTCATTTTGGGTTTTTTGAGACAGGGTTTCTCTGTGTAGCTCTGGTTGCCCTTGAACTCACTCTGTAGACCAGGTTGACCTCAAATTCAGAGATCCATCTGCCTCTGCCTCGAAAGGGCAGGGTTTAAAGGTGTGTGCCACCATCTCCCAGAGAGTTGTATAATAAGCTGGGAATAAGTAACCTTGATTTTGCGACCTCTGTGAGCCATTCTAGTAGCTATAAAAACTGAAAAGAAAGGCCGTGGAACCTCCAGGTCATTGCTGCTGGGTCAGAAGCACAGGTGACAACATGGATGTGAGGTCTAAAGTGAGGGCGACTTCGTTGGACCAACCCTTTAATCTATGGCGTCTGGCCTGTCCTCGGGTAGGGAGTGTTATTACTGGGGCTCTCAAGTTTCCTGTCTTCTTGAAGGAAAGAATTCAATCAAGAGACATAGGCAGCTAGAATGGGAGTCTATTTAGCACCTCAAAGCAGAGCAAATACTCCAAAGAGAGTTTGGAGTAGGTTATCTTGAGGTTCAGCGTAGTGGTCAGTGTTGTGGATTTTATTTTGTTTTTTGCCAAGAGCCATTCTATGAGGGACATTCAGTAGGCATGTGAGCTTTCTGGAAAGCCACACAGTATTTTACAAGGTCTGTACTGAAATGCAGTCCCAGAATTGTTTCCAGGCCCTGACTCCCCTTCCTTTCTGCACTGCTGCGTCTTCCAAAGCTCTGGCTTGGGGTGGATCTTCACGTTCTGCGTATTTACCCGTATTTACCCACTCTGGTTGAACAAACTTCCTCCAGGATCTTTGTGAAGATGCACTACTGTCCAGATGAACTAATGACTTCATCGTTCCTAATAAACGCTTTATAGAATGTCTGACTTGATTCAAACTATTTTAGAAGTAAAAGCTAAACAGTTGATAGAAAGTTTTTGGCTGCAATAAATGCTTTTGTGGACATCCAGATGCCTCACTAGGAGACAGGCTAGAGACAGATTCGTAGCCCCAGATAAGCTTTCAATCTACAACATGGCACCATGAATCCTGGTGTGTACTTTAAGTATATACAATTTGGTTTAAACTTTCCATAAACCCAAAATATAATGGGGCTACCAAGAAATGTCTAAATTAAGTGTTTCATTGTAATCCCTTGTACTTCATCAGCTTATGTCATAAAATACTGTCACTCTAAATTTACTTAGTATCTTAGATGAAAGACAGTTTAAAAATTATTGTCCTGAACTCACTATAAACCAAGAGATAACTGGAAAATGTGTATCCAGGTCAGTCCTAATTAAAAAGACATATATCTTGTTGTAACCTCTTAGCCCCTGTTAACCTTTAAGCCTTGTCAACCTTTGTCATTTTGGACTCATGAACTTATGTAATGTATACATAGATATAAAATGTTTAGTTTTTTGTTTTTTTTTTTTTTTTTGGTTTTTCGAGACAGGGTTTCTCTGTGTAGCCTTGGCCATCCTGGACTCACTTTGTAGACCAGGCTGGCTTTGAACTCACAGCGATCCGCCTGCCTCTGCCTCCCGAGTGCTGGGATTAAAGGCGTGCGCCACCACGCCCGGCTTAAAATGTTTAGTTTTTATGAAAAAATGTAACTTGTTATCCTGTTGCATTCATCTGTTTTGTGTGTGTGTGTGAGAGAGAGAGAGAGAGAGAGAGAGAGAGAGAGAGAGAGAGAGAGAGAGAGAGAGAGAGAGAGATTAATTGCCTTTTAATTATGAGGTAATTCCTTTTCTGACATATAGAGCTTTGTCTCAAAAGTATAAAAATTATGGCCAGACCATAAATGGGGTGAAGTGTTGAACTTCGTGTACCTTTTCCTCTTGAATGCTTGTGTATGGTCTATTTTTCTTTCTTTCATTTTCTTTTCTTTTCTTTCTTTTTTTTGGGGGGGGGGGTTGAGACAGGGTTTCTCTATGTCCTGGACTCACTTTATAAACCAGGTTGGTGTCGAACTCACAGAGATTCGCCTGCCTCTGCCTCCTGAGTGCTGGGATTACAGGCGTGGGCCACGACCACCAGGCTATTTTCTATTTTCTATCTCTCTCATTTATTTCCCCATAGATAGACAAGTAAGGCAACAGACTCAGGGCTCTACCATGGCTAGGCATCCACTAGCTTACTGGAGCTCTCCACAAAGGGGCCTGGCTACAGATCAAAGAGCCTTTTTTTACAACCCCCCCCCCCCCGCAGTTTTTGATTGGAAGCCCTGGCTGTAGGGTGAAAAATGGTCAGTTTAAGTTTTTCCTCTTCAGTGGCAGAACAGCCCAGCCTGGGCCACAGAGAGGAAACCCTGTCTTCCTCCCCTCTTCCCTGTCCTTACTGCCTGCCTCTTGCAGTCTCCAAACTAAAAGGTTTTGAATTTAGGTATAGAACACAAGAAAGAAATATCAGTCACTGACTGACCCCCAAATGAGAGAAAGAAACGTCAGTCAGCAGTCTGACTGACCCTCAAACAGCTGACCCTGCATACACCTGCCTCGGTTTACCCTTCTGTAACTGCCCAAAGCTGGACTTTGGCAGGTAGTGTCTGTGTGTGTGTGTGTGTGTGTGTATGCGGGTGCGCATGCATATCCCCAAAAGACCAAAGGAAAGCATTGGATCCCCTAAAGTGGAGTTACAGGCTCTTGTGCGCTTTCCTCATTCTGGGAGCTGAAAGAAGAGCAAGAAACCGTTCACTGCTAAGCCATCTCCCTGGCCCCTGTGTCTCAAATTTTAAAGAAAAATTTGGGAATATTTATGAGGTAGCTGGCAAATTCATGAGATAGAGTAACCGTTTTTTCCTATCCCAAGTAATGGTGAACCCTGTCTCCACTTTCTTTCCAACTGGAAGGCTTCGTGACTGTCGGGGCCGGGGAGGACGACACGGTAACAGGTTCTTCCCAGTTACCATGTCTCTAACTCCTTGCCTATCCAAGATTGGTGTCAGAACTGAATTTGATTATAGGCATCCTGGAGTTGGATGATTGGTTGGTGTGGGAGCCCACCCTTTTTGTACATTTGGTGTCAGGGCCAAGCCGAGGTGAGCCTTGAGAGTCCGGGACAGGAGATAGGAGCATTACAGCGGACGAGAAGGAGCATCGTGAGTGTGTTGAGCTGCCCTCATTTCTCCTGACATCCGCACCGCCCCTGGAGTGGCGATTGGGAGAGAACGCATCACCGCAAAGCCGCAGCATCCGAGAAGGTCTCAGCTGAGGAGGAATACAATAAAAGTGGTATCCATGGAAATTTCCTCTGTTTCCAAGGAGCACAGTGAACACTGCCACTTACTTCGCTTTGGAACTTTTCTTGGGAACAGCTGGCAACCTGCCTCCTGGCTTAAATTTATTCTACATTATACAAATTAAAACCTGCCATGGAAATCAGCATGAGTCATAAGAGGGAGGCAGCTTAGACTACCTGAAGGCAAGAAGTTGACTGAAAGAAAAACATATAAATTATTGAATTATCTGCATCTTGAGTAGATATTGCTGCGGGAGTACCCTTGTATTACCACCGTTTGAGGACTGGTATAGCTATAAATAGAGTAATTCTTTTCAAACTGCCTGCAAAGGTACACTTGCTTCAGATTAAAAAGCTAGGAAAGCATTTACTTAAATTAGGTAGGACACCAGCACTAAGCCTAGAAAATTATTTCAGTAGTGACTAATGTCACCACCTTATTTTTAACCTATAATATGGATCACAATAGAAACTTATTTTTAAATCCTAAAATGACTAATTTCCTTTTGCTTAAGGAAAACTAGTTTAAATTAAGTCTAATATGATAACTTACTTTAATGTAAAATGTTGGGGAAATTTTGATTGAGTATATCTTCTGTAGAAAAATACCGTTGTCGCTGCACGGCTCTGTAGGTAGAATTTACGAACTGCAACTTATTGTTGCATGTTGAATTAATACTGTGGCTGAGAAAGGGACCTAAGGAGTGGTGGCCTGGGAACTGTGGTACTGACTTCTCAGTCCTCCAGGTCACCAGGATTGAGGTGGGTGTGTCCAGGGCATGTGCCACAGTTGAAGGATACGCTAGTTGAACTTAAACAACAGTGTGTACCCATCCTGGAACTCTCCCGGGGCTGTTTGTCACTGGCACTGCTGCCCCTGTCAGTAATGCCCCTGTCAGTAAGGCTTCGGGTCATTACTGACATAGCTGTGAACCCCATCTACGCAGATCTGTTCCAGTGACCTGGACTCCAAGAGTCTCAAGTTTTGGCCACAGATTTATGAAGTTAAAGGTATGTGTGCAAATTAAGTTTCCCCCACGTTCAAAGAACCAGATGAATCTGGCTTACACGTGCGATGTGCCGTGTTCTACTTAAAGCCCTTCCCACCGAGTCTTCCCTGACTTTCCACTGTCCTTACCTCCGATTCTCAGTGCTGTGCTTTCTGCTTAACTTCCATTTACACTAACACGAGATGCTCAACCATGCCTCACTGGTCCATTTTGTCCAACACGATACATGTCTTTTAATTCTCTAGAACTAAACTCAGTTCTTAGTATATGCAAACAGCTTTCCTGACCGTTGGATGACTTTCACTTTTTCCCTCTCACAGCTCAGCACCCCTGTGCTTCTTCCCTTATATCAAGAGTCACAGAAGACTACGTGCTTCTGAAAACAATGGCAGAGTCTCTTCTCTTCAGAGCCGGGTGTGGGACCTCGCCTCGAGTCTGTTCAGCAAGCTCTCTGCTGTCTAGTGAGACCCGTCACTAACCCCCCACCCAGCAATGGCTATAGTTCACTCATCTCTGCCTCTGTCACTATTCCCTCATCCTACTGCATAGCACAGTGTCTGGCAAAAGGCTTTTTTTTTTCTTTTTGGTTTTTCGAGACAGGGTCTCTCTGTGTAGCTTTGGCTGTCTTGGACTCCCTTTGTAGACCAGGCTGGCCTCGAACTCACAGCAATCCGCCTGCCTGTGCCTCCCCCGTGCTAGGATTAAAGGTGTGCACCACCACGCCTGGCTGGAAAATGCGTTTAGGTTAGTATGTCTAGGCACGTGCACACACGCGCGCACACACACACATACAAATTTAAGCTAAAAATCTGTGCATAATCTAATCCAAAATATTTCACTCAGAGAATAAAAATTTAAAGTTAAGTATTTATGGTAAGTACAGAAAATTAAATGTCGTCGAATATTTGTACAGAGGGACAGTCTTGGAGAAAGACTATCTCAGCCTCATCCTGAGTCCCTAAAGAAAGTGAATTAAGAAATGACTCAGTTTGATGTGCGTCATGGCTTCTTCTTTCCCAGCATGAGAATATTTATTAGATAGAAGAAGGATGAGGAGGGATAAGTGTAAGGTTTTTCACTCTTAATGAGCACGGAGCCGTTTCAGGTGCCGCCGCCTCTGGATGAGATCATGGTGTGTGAAGCGCGAGTGTTACGTGGCCAGAGATCCCCAGCTGGCTGATCTCCCTGAGGTTTGTCATCCAATGATTGTACTGCAGCAGGTGAGCGTCATTGGCTGCAACCTTGACGTGGTCAGCTTCAACCAGTATTTGGTTTTTGTGGTTTTGGGGGACAGGCTTTTCTCTGTGTAGCCTTAGCTCTCCTGGACTCACTTTGTAGACCAGGCTGGCCTCGAACTCACAGCAATCCGCCTGCCTCTGCATCCCGAGTGCTGGGATTAGAGGCATGCACCACCACCGCCCGGCTAACCAGTACTTGTATTTTGAATCGTTTGCCACTTTCACATGGGAAAGCGGACTCTCTCTTTTCTTTTCCCCACTTATTGTCCTGCTTGGTGTTTGACACGATGACTCTTTTGTGTTTTTCATTGAAGTGGAGGGTTGAAGTGAAAGGCAACGTCATTTCCTCTCCTGAGATCTAGAGCCATCCTGTCGACACTGGGTACATGGGCACTGCCCATGACTGTGACCAGCACGCGAGGCATGAGTCCTCCAGGCAAGGGCAGGCCATAGAGCCCTGTCGATGGTGCAACAGGAGCCTCACGGGGCCCGCAGCAGGATCGGTCCCAGGAGCACTCGGGTAGGCCAGGGTCTCCCAGGTTGCCCTAGGAAGGCTCCAAGTGCAGGAGGTACAGGATAAGCCCCAGAAGCAGTTGGCCTAGGGTAGGCACTAGGAGGAGCCTGACTAGGCTAAGCCCCTGGAAGAGCCTGTCCTCGGTAGGCCCCAGGATAGGAAGCCCCTGGGTAGCCCCCTGCTCCAGGCTGGATCCCCGATGCAGCGAGCCATCCTTGAGGGTTTGGGTTTCCAGAGCCAGCTAAGGCATCATTAAGTGAAAAACTGCCTGCCATATCCCTGCTTGGTGCTCCCACTGCTGCTCTGCTTAGTTGTTCCATGGTTTATTTTCTATAGACAGTGTCCAATGTAGCTGGGTTGTTTCACTGCTCTGCTTTTGACAATGATTTGCCTCAACAAAGCACTGCTCGTCTTAATAGGAGATTGTAACAAATATAATTTAAATGGCAATAAATATCATAAAACCCAGGCAAGTAACATTATTTTATGGTGAGTTTCCTGACATACTGCCCTAATTTATTATTTTATATTATTTCATTTTTTATTTTTTATTTATTTACTTATTTATTTATTGACATAATTTTGATTGTATAGCATTTCACGGCCTCTCTATAACACAATAATTTTTAAAAAAGATTTAGCTAGTTATTTTATATATATATATATATATATATATATATATATTATATATATATATATATATATATATATATATATATAGCACTCTGCCTGCAAGTACACATACAGGCCAGAAGAGGGCAGCAGATTCATTATAGATGGTTGTGAGCCACCACGTGGTTGCTGGGAATGAGCTCAGGACCCTCTTGAACTCAGGACCTCTGGAAGAGTAGTCAGTTGCCCTTAACCTCTGAGCCATCTCTCCAGCCCCAACACAATAATCTTTGCTTATCACTTTCTATAGAAACTTAGCAATTTAATTTAGTCTTGCTTCTAGAATGTTCCAGCCCATGGTCCACAGGTTGCAGTCCTTTATAGTCTGGAAGGCAAGGAGGCCAGAATGTTTTGCAGCTGTGGTGGCGGGGGAGCGAGTGGCAGCGACACTATATAGAAGGCTGCTTGTCCTGTGGCATTGATCAGGAAAACAGAATGCTTAGCTGGAATTGCAGCTGGCTTATCATCTCCACTTTATGGCCCTAAGTGTGCCTGCTAGCCTTCCCTACCAAGTGCAAAAGAGTTCATGGTCTCCTAAGTCAGTGCACAAGTGGGGGACCAAATGTTTAAGCCTAGGAGGGCCTTTCACATTCAGTCCACACCAGCTCCTTGAAGGGCTTTGTTTGTTTGTTTGTTTTTATTCTGAGAGTCCTCTGGCTCTGTACCCTCGCCACCACATGTCTGGGTCAGAATACTGACGGAGGAGGCTTTTAGGAGATACCTGGAAAAGAACAGCTCATAGTGGTGTACCTTCCCATAAAACTGAGGAGACCCATAGAGACGCACCTCAGTGGTAGCGGGCACTGGCACCTCCACTCTGAGACCCAACCAGGCAGGAGAAACGTGCCAAGGGAAGGTGGAATGGAAAGAGATAATGGAATGGACTTTCCATTGCAACTAAAACTTCCAACTGTGAGCTGGGTGGCGGTGGTGGCACACGCCTTTAATCTGAGCACTTGATAGGCAGAGGCAGGCAGATCGCTGTGAGGTCGAAGCCAGCCTGGTCTACAAAGTGAGTCCAGGACAGCCAAGGCTACACAGAGAAAACCTTGTCTCAAAAAAACACAAAAACAAAAACCTTCCAACTGTGGCCAATTCTCTAGAACCTGACTGGTGAATACATTGGCAGGACCCCTGAAGGAGACCTTGACTGAGGAAGGCCTCCAAGGCTGAAAACTGCCTCACTGACATAAGGGGAAAGAGTAAAAGTAAATAAATAAATAAATAAATAGATCTTTTCTCCCTCCTCAAGGAAAGGTGAATGGCAAAGGCTAAGGGCAAAGAATGCAGTCAAACTTTGAAGATCTGTACATTATTAAGCAAACAGCCTTTTCTTTCTTTCTTTCTTTCTTTCTTTCTTTCTTTCTTTCTTTCTTTTGTTTTTGTTTTGCTGCTTGTTTGTATTTTCAAGACAGGGTTTCTCTGTGTAGCCTTAGCTGTCCCAGACTCACTTTGTAGACCAGGCTGGCCTGGAACTCACAATGATCAGCCTGCCGCTGCCTCCCGAGGCCTTGGATTACAGGCATGCACCACCACGCTTGGCTACAAACAGCCTTTTCTTATTACCACTGGATATAAAGAAATGAACTTGGGGGCAAGTGTAGAAAGAACCGAGTAAATAAAAGAATATTTCTTTGCACAAAAATACTAGTTCTTTAAATTGTGTGTGTGTGTGTGTGTGTGTGTGTGTGTGTGTGTGTGTGTGTGTGTGTGCGCGTGCGCGTGAAGATGAATGATTCTGGCCATGCCGACCTTCAGGTGTCTCTCTGGAACATTCAGCAGTTCTTCAAGTGTGTGTCCTTTTAGTACTGGGAGCCCCAGCTTGCCGCTGCCCTCCAGTTACACAGTTACACAAGCACATGTATTTCTGGGTCTTGCTCAGCTCTGTAATCCTTACACGTCAGGTGTGTGTGTTTGATCCAGTCGGCCCCTTTGCACAGTTGTGAGGAGAGCAGGAGGAGGGGCGGGTCTTATAGAGAGAGGCCAAGTTGCCACAGGTGGACTCGCAGGATGTGGACAGACTGTAGGACAAGGACACCGGATGTCCACACTAATTGTACTAGCTACTTCTAAGGATATTATCCCGAACGAGGAAGTCAGAGTTTAGAAAACAATGACTCCAGAAACAATGAAATGAGCCTCCTAAGAAAAGGCACCAAAGCAATAACAGTCCAGCGTGTGGGGTTTCCTTAAGGTAGGAGGGTCACAGAAGGAAGAATGGGCAGAGGAGAGGCCCTGGGGGGGGGGGGGAATGAAAATACTGATGCAGGAGGAAGTAGGAGCAGTGGGGAAACCCACGCAAGATTACCATGGGCAGTTTAAGTGATCAGATCTTTGCTTCCTTTAGGCTCTGAAGAGCCATTTTATTTTCATAACAACAACAGCAAAACTAGATTTTGAGTTTATATCGTAGAAAACACAGAGTCTCTCCCTCTGACCTATTTTGCTTAGTGTGATGATTTCCAGTTCTATTCATATCTGTGCAACTGGCATAATTTCATTCTCCATGACTGAGTTAAATTTCTCTGTGTGCACATATCTCATCGTCTCTGTCCATCCATCCACTGATGGGCACCTAGGTGAATTGTACACGTTGGCAAAGCCTCTACTGCAGGCTGGCTTTGATTCTCTCAGGATTTTCACAGTGGCTGAACTAATTTTCTCTCTGGAGAAACTAATTTTTTCAGATGGTGGTGGGCAAAGCTGTTCTCCCGTTCTGTAGACTGTCTGTTGGGGCTGTTCTTTTTTTCCTTTGCTACACCAAAACTTTTGAATCCGACTCCATCCCAGTGGCCAGCTGTGGTGTTGTGTCTGGAGCTTTAGGTAATAATCTTTCACAAAGACTCGGCCCGTGCTTATGCCTTGATGTGGTTCCCCGTTATCCTTCTAGTAATTCCAAAGGCCTTACATTAAGATCTTCTGTCTCTTTTTTAGTTGATTCTCAAGCAAGATGAAAATGAAAGATCTAGTTTAATATTTCAACAGGTGTGTACATCCAGTTTTTCTAGCACTGTTTGTGAAGAGCCTCTCCTTTCTCCATGGTTTGTTTGTGGCTTTTGTTTTAAAAAAAAAAAAAAAAAAAAAAGCTGGCTGTAGCTATGTGGGTATCTTTCTGGGTCCTCTAGTCTACTGTCTACATGTTTGTTTTGCGGCCAGTGTCATGCTGGTTTCATTACTATGGCTCTGTAGTTTTTAAAACATATTTATTGATTTATTCATTTTACATCTCAATTTTTATCCCATCCCTTGTATCCTCCCATTCCTCCCTCCCTCCTGCTTACCCCTTACTCCCCTCCCCTATGACTGTGACTAGAGGGAACCTCCTCCCCCTGTATATGCTCATAGGGTATCAAGTCTCTCCTTGGTAGCCTGCTATCCTTCCTCCGAGTGCCACCACGCCTCCCCATCCAGAGGCTCAGAACTAAACAGAGGATGCAGAGCGAGAGTATGTGGTATAGTTTAAACCAGGTATTGTGCTATTCTAATATTGTTCTTCTGGCCAAGGAATTAAAGCTGGCTCTTCAGGATCTTTTGCCTTCCATATGAACCTTAGGGTTGGATTTTCTAGTTTGATGAAGAATAACATTGAAATTCTGATGGCGACTGTAATTTAACCTGTAGCTTAACTTTTGACCGCACAGCCGTCAATGTAATACTAATGTTACTGATCCATGAACATTGTATATATTCCCAACAGTCCGTCTTGCAAAGTTTTCTCCAATTTCTTTTTCTAATCTTTTGATTATCGAGAGCTTTATCTCCTTAGACTTATTTCTTACGTGTTTTAAAAATTGAGGCTATTATGAAAACTACTTTTTCCATTGATTATTTCTTAACATGTTCATTATTAGTCTATAAAAGAGCTATTGAATTTTTGTGTCCTGACTTAACTGAAAGTGTTTACCAGATCTAAGGACTTTCTGATGAGGTCTCTCTGAGTCCTTTCAATATAGTTTCATATGATCTAGAAAAAAAAAATTAGTTTGAGCCTTGGCACACGCCTTTAATCCCAGCACTGCGGAGGCAGAGGCAGCCAAGGCTACACGGAGCCTTGGGGAGAAGCAAAGCATGCTAAAGTAGACTGACAGTTGAAAGACAAGAGTAAAGTGAGCAAGGAATTTGGGAACTCCATCAATACAGTTCCTTGTGCTGTAGTGACCACTAACCATAATGTATTTTCATTGCTACTTCATAACTGTAATTTTGATACTGTTGCGAGTCTTAATGTAAGTATCTGATATTTTTGATGGTCTTAGGCTATCTGTTGAAAAGAATTGTTTGAGCCTGAAAGGGGGTCATGACTCACAAAGTTGAGAACAACTAGCATAGGCAACTGTTCAGCCTGCACTGTTGTTTGAATAGCTGGTGCCCAGAATAAACAGTATGAGCCAATGTCCTTAGTCTTATTGTCTTATTTTGTGTCACTAATATAAAACTGCTATCCTTCCTCTGAGTGCCACCAGGCCTCCCCATCCGGGGCTCAGAAACTAAACAGAGGATGCGGAGAGAGCTACAAAATGAAATGTTTTGGGCTCATCGTTTTGAAGAGTCAAAATAGCTCAGTTGTGGCATTCTGGTGAGGCTCTCTGGCTACATCATAACATGGCAAAAATAAAAAATAAAAATGGAGCTAGCCAGATGGGCTCAAGTGGTTCACATACCCTGCTGTGCAGCCATATGACCTGAGTTCCATTGCCCAAACCCACATACAAAAGCCAGGTGTGGTGGCCCACCACATCTGTAATCCCAGCACTCCTATGGTGAGATAGGTCACATAGAAGGAGAATTTCCCGGAAGCAGTAGACCAGCCAGCTTGTAGTATGTGGCACAGAGTAAGGGCCCATGGGCAGGATGGAGTAGCCCTAAAACCGAGAGAGCGCCTCTCTAAGCCAGCTGCTTCTTTCAGCATTCACAAGCCAATTGCCTTACTCTATCTACCGATAAGCATTTCACATTAATTCACTTTCTAAACTCAAAACCAAAATGTGTTTTGAATGAAGGCTCATGTCAGTACATGAATGAAAATTCAGTATCTACGGTCATAAATAGAAGGCAACTACAAATACCCCCATGGGCAAATACATGCTTGTCCTCTAACTCACCCCAAAGCTAATTCCACCCTGCTGTGGTTTCTAAAAGCCTTTGCTGTCTGCGTCCGGTAGTCACCTCCCATTTCCTACTTGGCCTCAACCTTTCCAAGAACAGAAGCTGTTTATCAAATATGTCAAAGGCCATACGCCTCTGAGCTGACCCCTTGAGGAGCTCTCCCTCCACACCTCCAGGAATATGATACTCATCTTTTGTGTAGATAAGCAGGCTCACTTTGGGACACTGCGAAACGGAATGCTTCCTATGCCTCCCTTTCTAGAAAAACTTTTTTATTTAAACCCAAATATTGCTGAGGTATCAAAATACAAGCAGTTCATTCCTGAGACATGGAGTTGCTCTTGTCAGTCAGTCATGACATTGGAAAAAACACAAAGGGCCAATGTATCCTCTTTTGTTTTTTTAGCCGATAGCTCTCCTTCTAAAGCTCTCCACAGTCGACATTTATTTATTTTTAGAGTCCTGTGGCTAGCACACTGGCCTGAGGCATGATTGATCTATTCACTTCTGTTCTCTTCAATGTTGAGGGCAATTACAACAGCTGAATCGACTGTGTTCTAAACCCAGCTACTGGCCACCACCCCAAGTGGCTTAGTGGCACCTTGGGCTTTGGTTTTGTGAAGAGTCATCATCATCCTGGTTCCATTCAGAAGCTTGTCAGCTTTGGTGGGTTTTCTTGGGAATCATACATTGTTAAAAAAAAAAAAAAAAAAAAGCTCCAGCTGTGATGTTTTTGATTTCTGGATATTGGCTGATCCATTTGAAAAATGCAATTCTCCCCATCCCTGTTCCAAGTGCAGGCACCATCTTGAAGTCCTCAGACTGTGTCTCTTTGGAACTGAGGATTCCTACTGCTGATATTTCCAGGTTTCTTGCTCTTTACAAAGCATCTTTTTTTAAAAGGAATTTAAATTCTATTTTTATTTCACATGTATGCCTCCTACGTGCATGGGCACGTACTATTTTTGCACAGTACCCACAGATGCCAGAAGAGGGTGCTGAATTCCCTGGGACTGGAGCTGTGGCGGTTGTGAGCTACCACGTGGGTTCTGAGAACTGAGAGCAGATCCTCTGCAAGAGCAACAAATGCTCTTAACAGTCCTCTCTCCAGCTCCACCTCTTTTCCTTTTTTCTTTGTTTTGTGGAATTTTGTTAAATAAAACAGTTCTTTGCACGTGAAAAAAAATAGACCATGGAAGTGAAGAGGAAAGCCTGATTTGGGGAAATCCAATCAGGAGACTAGATGGCAGAAGCATTGGACAGTTTTGCACTCATTACTTAAGCTAATGTCAACATATTAACTGTAAACAGTCTATTTTCCATATCTGAGAGTATATGGATTTTTTTTCTTTAAAAATTGTATGTTTGGGTTTTTTGTTTGTTTGTTTGTTTTTGTTTTTGATTTTTAGACAGAGTTTCTCTGTGTAGCCTTGGCTGTCCTGCAATTCACTATGTAGAGCAGGCTGACCTCGAACTCAGAGATCCCCCTGTCTCTGCCTCCAAAGGTCTGGGATTAAAGGCATGTGCCACCACTGCCTGGCTTCATTAGATTTTTTAAAAATTGGTTTATAAAGAAGGGTTAGGGAGAGCTGCTGATGAGGGTAACAAAGACATTTTTCTAGAGTTCAGTTATAAGGCAAAACCAAATGTACATAACAGCAGGACAAATGTAATGGAAATAATGGATGAATGGGTGGATGGAAATAAAGAAGAGTGCACTTAATCCCAGCACTCTGGAGGCAGAGGCAGGCTGAGCTCTGTGAGTTCGAGGCCAGCCTGGTATACAAAGGGAGTCCAGGACAGCCAGGTCTACCTAGAGAAACCCTGTTTCAAAAAACCAAAATAAATAAATAAATAATTCAGAAGAGCTGGGCATGTTTTTCAGAGACAGGCAGATCTCTGTGAGTCTGAAGCCATCCTGGTCCACATAGCTCTAGGCTAGCCAGGACTACATAGTGAGAGCCTATATCAAAAATAAATAAGCAAGCAAATAAATAAGTATATAAATAGAGGAGGAGGAGAAAGAGAAGGAGATATTAATCCCACCAAATGAGAGGAAAGACCATCACCAAATTCTTTGGTCAAATTAAGCAAGCTTTACTTTCTGTCAGACAGGGCTACGCCCCTAAAATGGGATTCGAAAATTTGCATTAAACACAGGAAAGGGTAGGGTTTATATATTCCCCAAAACTACAAAAATAGGGGCTTTTCAAGGGTTGGAGGATTTCTAGAGGAATTTTAGTTGCATAGGAACTTGGCTGAAAATTTAAAAACTTTTTTGGCAGAACGTCTTGTATCAGGGTATATTTGAGGTGTGAATCGAACGCCACAGGGTGAGGAGCACGTCAAATTCCAGAAAGAGGTTAAAGCATGCTCCGCTTAAATTTTGCAGCCAACAGAAACAAACTTGTTCTGACCTTATAACAAAATGGCTTCTGCCCTTAAGATGGCATCAGGCTGGTTCATCAGAGGAAAAGGAAGAGCAGGGGGAGGGGCTTCTAAGACCTGTACTGATAGACAGGCTTCTAATAGCAAAGCAGGGCTTCTCTGGGGAGGCTTGCACCACAGGTGTGCCGAGCGATACTGACCCACCTTAGGAGAAAAACAGCAACTATTTCAGGTCACTTTGAGAACAATGGCTGGAAAACTTTCTGCTTTTAGACACAATTTTAAATTGCTTATTTTCTACCCCAAGAAAAGTGGGTAAGTATGACTCAAAAAGACTAATACTGCAGGTTTTCTTTCGTCTGTAAAGTCTGGGTTTAAATTTGTGTGCAGTGAGAGAGAGAGAGAGAGAGAGTGTGTGTTACAAGTCATGAAATGAGAAATGGAATCATGAAAGGGGAGAAAAAGATCTGAAGGGAGAAGGAGAGGAGGAAAGAGAGGGCAGTGAAGTTCCTGTCACATGAGAGCAGAGAGGAGACTGTTTGCAAGGAAGTAGGGAACCAGCCAGAAGGCGGAAGTGGGTGTGTGTGGGGGGCGATGCATAAGACAAAACTACAGTGGGACATGTGGGGAAAACCACAACTTTGTATACTAACTTTCAAATAATTTTTAGGAAAGTGCTGAGTCTTTCGTTTGGGAACCAGTTGAGCTGCTCTGCTCTGTCTACTGTTCCAACTGTATGTTTCTGCAGCAAGGACGAAAATCTACCAGCAACTTCCACTTCCACTTTCTTCCAGCCTCTGCACTTCCAAACCATCGTTGCCCCAGTGGAGTTGATCTCACGCCCTAGGAAAGAATTTTCCACACAGCTTTTGTTTTCAAGGAGATGTCTCCTAAATCCAGTGCATTTCTGCTGATACTTCAGGCTGACAGATCTAACAGTGAGGGGCAGAAATGGGGAGTGGGGCTCCTGGGCAGCTCTGTCTACAGTAGGTGGCTGGAGGCCATACTTCAAGGCCATTTTGATTCCTGCACCGTCTTTCCTTCTTCACTTCTGAACATGAGAGGAGCACTGGGGATAGACTCCTATGAAGAGACTTGACACACACACACAGCTTCTCTGAAATTCTACAGAACATTAGGAAGGGTCAGGAAAGGCTTAGTTTGTTTTCTGTTGCTAGAACAGAGTACCTAAGACCAAGTAAGTTTATCAAGAAAAGAAATGTGTTTGGCTTAAAATTTTGGAGCCTAGGATGTCCAAGAAGATGGATCCAGCATCTACTCAGACCTGGGATGAGCTTTCTTGCTTCATTGTAACATGATGGAGGCAGTATTGGAGAGGGATGAGCTTGACGAACTGCCCCCTCCCCCTCGTGACAGCCTTTACCTAGCTGTACATCTTCAGGAGAGCATGCTTTATTATCTACCCTCCCCCTGTCCGCCATAAAGAAATATTGCCAGTGGCCCAATTATAGCTCTTCTGTAGGTATGCACAGCTTCTTAGAGTCCTGGAGAGCAATCGCCACATCATATCCAGAAGAAAGCAAGAGAGGACTGGAGAGATGGCTCAGTGGTTAAGAGCACTGACTGCTCTTCCAGAGGACCCAGGTTCAATTCCCAGCCCCCATATGGCAGCTCACAGCTGTCTGTGACTCCAAGATATGACACAGGCATACATATAGGCAAAGCACCAATGAGCATAAAATAAAAATAATTAGAAAAAAGTCTTCCACGACCTCTGCCATCCTCTTTTTAAAGCCACTAATGATACCTCATGACCATACTTCATTATCTCCCAGAGGTCCCATCCCCCAAAGCCACCAGGATGTGAATTTGAAGCTTACGTTGCCAGCCAGCATGTGATATTCTGGGGCACAGGGGTTGTGTGGCCCAGTTTTTTACTGTGAGTGGCCGATGCCTGTGTCTACTGATTTCTGGCTGACCCATAGGAAAGTTAACTTCCATTTATGTCATGTTAGGGAAAGTGAGGGTTGAAAACAAAGTCTTCAGGCTGATTTCTGCCAGTTCTGGTTTGTAGACTTGGAACACCCTAATGGATTTCATTCCTCTGTTCAGTACAACGGACCAGAGCCTTCAAGGACAGGAAGTGGTGGTTTCTCGTGGTCATGACTTAGTGTAACTTCCTGGTGTAAGAATTAATCATCTCACAAAGGCAGATTCTTACTTTTCAGTCTTCTAAATAGAAGGCGACAACCTACGAGTCTTTGTCTTCTCTGAACGAATCATATAGATGCCAAAACCAAGGACACCATTGCTGTTCGGTTTCTGTTCTCACTGCACTGGAGCTAATTGGTTTCTCTGAGAACTCTGAAAACTTAGAATTCTGCTGAAAGAAAACCTAGTGTGATTAGGAGATATTCTGTGATAAGTAAAGGAGATATTTACACACCCCCCCCCTTTGTTGTTGTCGTTGTTGTTGTTTTGTTTTTCAAGACAAGTTTCTCTGTGTAGCCTTGGCTGTCCTGGGCTTGCTTCGTAGACCAGGCTGGCCTCGAACTCAACAGCGATCCACCTGCCTCTGCCTCTGGAGTGCTGGGATTAAAGGCGTGCGCCACCACCGCCCGGCACGCCCCTATTTATTTTTCTGCTTTTTTTTTCTCATGGAGTTACAACATCATATGCAGTGAACAGTCAGTGCTGGTCAAGCTGCAGTCTGTCTCCTGAGTTCCTTCCTATTACAAGCTCATTCAGCCGGGACTCTCACCAGGAAGGTGGCTCCCCTGATTGACTTTTTCTGACTCTTGTCACCGTGTATTCTCCTCCACATCTCCTCTGTATCACCTAAGAAAGTCTGCTGTGTTCAGCACATCATGCTGCCTTGCCCTCATCTTGCCGGACCTGTGCATGTTCAGCCTTATAATAAAATAATCACCCTATTGAACAAATACATGCTATCACCAGGCGCCCGAGATAAGGTTGTGGTGATAGCCAAGCAATACATTTGACAATTTCTTGGCAGCTACAGCTTAAGGGGAAAGCTACCAGTTGCAGAATGGTTAGACTTCTGTTCTAACGACGAGTGATGTGCACAAGAAGAGGCAGTTTTTCTGAGCTGACCCACAAGGAGCAAGAGTAGTAATGACCAGAACTATATGATTTTGAAGAAGCAAATACTGTCCAAATGAATTCATTTATGGACTCTCCCTAAAAGTACATGTGACATTTTACCCACAAGGAACATTTTAAGTATCATATACTGTCTTAATATGCTGATAGCAATCAAGTAATATAATGTATATTTTGGTGTTTAATTGCTTAAGCTGCTGTTAGAAAGATACAGGTTTCGGGCCGGGCGTGGTGGCGCATGCCTTTAATCCCTCGGGAGGCAGAGGCAGGCAGATGGCTATGAGTTCGAGGCCAGCCTGGTCTACAAAGTGAGTCCAGGACAGCCAAGGCTACACAGAGAAACCCTGTCTTGGAAAAAAAAAAAAATCCAGTGGCAAATAAATTTTTAAAAAAATCCAGTGACCATAACCACAAAACCATTTCTCTTAGCCTCAGAGGAGTAAGAAAACATTTTGCAAGTGAAATGCCGTGTGATATTAATCAAAATTGTCATTTTGACTAGACTTAGAGACACCCAGGAAGTTGATAAAGCACACTTGCAGGTGTGTCTTGAGGGTGTCTCCGGAGCAGATTGGCATACAGGTCAGAGAAGTGAGACAGGAAGGCTTGTCTTGAATCTGAATATTGTCTAGTGCTTTAGAGGCCCAGACGGTGTGAAAAATTGAAAGGGAGATTCTCCTGGTACCACCCGCCCCTCGATGAGCGGTATCTTCGCTGCTGCGTTTGTCTGTAGACATCACTAGCTACTTTAGCCTTTGCATACAGTCTTGCACCATCAGTTCTCCAGTGGGCTTCGGTCTAGACTCAGGCTGCGTCATTGCTTCATCTTATCCTGGGCTTCAGCTTCTTCTTCTTCTTCTTCTTCTTCTTCTTCTTCTTCTTCTTCTTCTTCTTCTTTCTTCTTCTTCTTCTTTCTTCTTTCTTCTCTTTCTTCTTCTTCTTCTTCTTCTTCTTTTCTTCTCTTCTTCTTCTTCTTCTCTTCTCTCTCTCTCTCTCTCTCTCTCTCTCTCTCTTCTCGCTTCTCTCTCTCTCTCTCTCTCCCTCTCTCCCTCTCTCTCTCTCTCCTGGTACAGGGTTTCTCTGTGTAGTCCTGGCTTCCCTAGACTCGCTTTGTAGACCAGGCTGGCCTCGAACTCACAGCGATCCACCTGCCTCTGCCTCCCAAGTACTGGGATTAAAGGCGTGCGCTACCACTCCCGGCAGGATTCAGCTTTTTGAAGCGAGCAGCAGTTGGTTTTGTCCAGCTCTTTAGCCTGCAGACAGCTATTGTGGGGCTGTGCAGACTCTATTCAGCCATTCTATCGAATCTCCTCAGGTATATACACCGCGCGTGCGCGCACGCACAGTCATTCCTTTCCTCTGGAGACACCTTACTGCTACATCTCTTCCTCACTTATTGACTGAATTAGGCTAGTAAGTGTTGGAAATGAAAGAGTTGGCCAACGGGAAAGCCACAGTTTAGATGACAGGGAGTAAGATATGAACAAGTTAGTTCTCCTGGGGAAGAAGACCCTACTCTATCCCTGATGTTTGTAGTGGTTTGAGTGAAAATGGTCCCCATAGACTCAGGGAGTGGCGCTCTCAGAAGGTGTGGCCTTGTTGGAATAGGTGTGGGCTTGTGGAAGGAAGTGTGTCACTCGGGGTGGGCTTTGAGGTTTCAGATGCTCAAGGCATGCCCACTGTAGCACTCTCTTCCTGCTGCCTGAAGATCCCGATGTATATAACTCAGCTCCCTCTCCAGCACCATGTCTACCTGCATGCCTCCATGCTTCCCGTCATGATAATAATGGACTAAACCTCTGAACTGTGAGCCAGCCCCAGTTAAATGTTTTCCTTCATAAGGGTTATTGTGGTCATGGCGTCTCTCCACAGTAATAATGCCCTAGCTAAGACAATGTTGGTAAGGTATATAGGGCATGAAAAAAAGGAGACTAAGAACAGGGAAGAGGTCTAAAGGGAGCAGAGGAGAGAGAACAGAAGAGTAGAGGGATAGTATAGAGATGTTAAAGTCAGAAGGGGAGAGGCCGGGCTTGGTGGCGCATGCCTTTAATCCCAGCACTCGGGAGGCAGAGGCAGGCGATCGCTGTGAGTTCGAGGCCAGCCTGGTCTACAAAGTGAGTCCAAGATGGCCAAGGCTACACAGAGAAGCCCTGTCTCGAAAAAACAAAAAAAGTCAGAAGGGGAGAGAAGGGGCTGAGAGATGGCTTTGCAGTTAAGAGCACTTACCAACCTTCCAGGGAATCCTGGTTGAGGTCCCAGCTTCCACACGGTGGCTCACAACTACCTGTAACTCCAGTTCCAGGGGGTCCATGGTTTCTTCTGACCTCTGTGAGCTCCTCCACACACATGGTGCATACACACACACCAAATGGGTTTCGTTTGTGGTATTTTGTTTTTGTTTTTTAGAGACAGGGTTTCTCTGTGTAGCCTTGGCTGTCCTGGACTCACTTTGTAGTCCAGGCTGGCCTTGAACTCACAGAGATACACCTCTTCTGCTTCCCAAGTGCTGGGATTAAAGGCATGCGTCACCACTGCCTGGCTAAAATAAATATATTTTTTAAAGAAGGGACCAGCCAGAAAGGAAGGAGGAGAGAATTAGAGGGGAGTGGGTAGAAAGGTAGAAAAATTAATAAATTTTAAGCTGTGATACTTTACCCAGCAGCGGTCATCGTTGGATATCTTGGGCCAGGCACGTCTCAGGACACTTTCTTGCTTAAGATACAAGGGGATGTGGAGACTGAGTCTCAACGCTTAGCCTCCTTGAAGAAGCAAGCCAGGTGGTCCGGCCAGGTCACAAGTATGATAAGGCAGAACACCGGAAGGTGCCAGAAGTGCAGGGCTCCTTCGTGTGCACCTCCCCTCGCTTCCTCATTAGGCAAACCACTCACTGTGGTTCTGATAGGCCTTCTGGGTAACAAGGCTCCACCTCTGACATAATGGCTTGAGTTCATCAACTTCTAATTTCTCTTTGTAAGTTTTGACTCCGATACATGTTTCCTGTCTAGGATCAAGTTGGACAGATCTCTGCCCTGTTTCCTTGATCTCGAAGCATTTGTCAAACATGATGTAATCTTCTGTGGCAAAGTAAAGTACAGAGTACGAGCAGGACAATGTGTGTTAGGAGGTGGGTGTGTGGGTGGCCAGCACCCCAGGGTGATCTATGACTGAGTGCGTCTAAATCTATGGGACTTAGCAAGTCTCATAGACTGGGGAATTGAATCCAGTTCTGCAAACACAGCAAGTGCTCTTAACCACCAAGTCATTTCTCCAGCATCTGCCTCTGTTACTACTTAGGATAACTTTGCCACAAAGCCTCAAAGGAAGGCCACCAGCATAGAGGAATGTCCCCATTCCAGTGTCCTAAAGCAAGGCAGCTTTTATTCTGCTCATTAAATGAAGTGATTCTATAACATTGTCTTAATTCCCATCTGTAGTTTTAAAATGCTTGGGAAACTTGTAGACTGCAGAGAAAGATATTGAAACCTTGACCTGCAAGGACAGACAGGAACAGAACACACGTAGACACCTTCCAGGCTGAGCCTGCACAGCTCAGAATGAAGAGTAAAGCAATTTTGTTTTGTGTCTGGAATCTGCAACAGGAACAGTAATCCTAATGCCTAGAGGTTTTTGTTTTTTTTTCTTCAGATGCAAACTAATTAATTTGCTCATCTAGAACTATTTGTGTTGGCCTGGAGAGATGGCTCAGAGGTTAAGAGCACTTACTGCTCTTCCAGAGGTCCTGAGTTCAATTCCCAGCAACCACATGGTGACTCACAACCATCTGTAATGTGATATGATGCCCTCTTCTGGCCTGAAGGAGTAAATGCAGGCAGAGCACTACACATAATAACAAATACATCTTAAATAAAAAGAACTATTTTTGTTGCCTGTTGTATATCTACCAATCATAACTTCCAATTTTAAATTAAGTAAAATTAATAAAGTTATAATTACTTTCAAGCCTGTGACCATATTAGCTACACTTATTTTTTGTTTGGTTGGGGTTTTTTGTTTTTGTTTTTGTTTTTTTTTGGTTTGGTTGTTTGCTTGTTTTGGTTTTTGGTTTGTTGCTGTTTGGTTTTTGCTTTTGTTTGGTTTTTTTTGAGACAGGGTTTCTCTGTGTAGCCTTGGCTGTCCTGGACTCACTCTGTAGACCAGGCTGGCCTTGAACTCACAGCAATCCATCTGCCTCTGTCTCCCGAGTGCTGGGATTAAAAGTGTGCACCCACCACACCCAGCTAATACTAGCTACATTTTCAAAACACTAGAGAGCTACACAAAGCTAGTGGCTACTATATTGGACAATGTAATTAGGACACTTTCATCAGCGTGGGTAATTTTATGACACAGTACCTTTCTAGAATGGTTAAAACTTCTGGCTGCCAAGCTGACAAAATGCTAAGACCCTCATAAGGTTATGAAGTTGAACCAAATGACTTGTCCATCTCCCCTTGGCAATTCAGACTTTGCTAATTCCTCCTGCAAATGTCATGTCAAAGGTAATTTCTTTCTGACAGCTGAGAACGGTCTCTCGTTCCCAAAATAATGTTGTGTCACCTGGGTTTCTTTTAAGTACCCTCAGCTTCTCTCATTAAATCTACACAGTAGTCCCAGGAAGGAGGTATTATTTTCAAAATGCAAATGAGAACAATGAGGTTTGGAGTACTGATGACTTACCTGCCTCAACAATTGGGTTATAAGCAACAGGCATTTAAACTCTCTCTGTATAATTCCAAATCTCTTTGGACTTTTATTTAATTAAGTCAAAGATTCATTATGTAGCCCTAGTTAGCCCCAAAATTCTCTTGTAATTCTTCTCCCTCAGCCTTTAAATGCTAAGATTATAAGTGTTCTGCCACATAGCTGGTGGTGTGTGTGTGTGTGTGTGTGTGTGTGTGTGTGTGTGTATGTGAGAGAGAGAGAGAGAGAGAGAGAGAGAGAGAGAGAGAGAGAGAGAGTCTATCTCTGTGACTGAGGATTGAACCTACAGTCTTGTAGGTGATAAGATTGTGCCACAGAACTCTCCCTACACAGTCAACCTACAGCCTATCCGAGAAAGTATTAATAATGCCTCCTATATATAAGCCACTTCTGCTATCTTGAGCCAGACTACGTGCTTAACAGCTATGTGACATTTGGCAAACAATTCATTCTCAAGTTTGCCATCTGTAAAATGAGAGTGGCAACCACAGCAGCTACCTGTGGCTTATGAATGAGGCTTATGGAAGAGCCATCTGTCATCTTGTGTGAGCTCAGTGGAGCCCTGCTACTATTATCTAACCAATGTTCCATGAAGAGATGGAGAAAACAGCTTTTAGTAACTTTAACATAGTTTATAACTTGGTCTGGGAAATTATTTTAGATTTTTACCTATTTTTATAATATAAAACAGAGAGACTAGATAATCAAATTTTCCCCTATCTGGCTTTCAGCTCAGTCTAGGAAGCAAGAGGTCTAAGAGCCAATGCTTCTACTGGCTTGACAAAAAGCTAGAGACACACAAAGAAAGGCCACCTTGGCTGGCAGCTGGGACACTGTTTACACAGGGGCAAGTTAGGGATGACGGAGGAGGAGGGCATCAAAATAACTAGCCTTGCTCTCCTTTGCCAGCTGGCCTCTTACCAGGGTCTTCTATATAGGGGATGAGAAAAAGGAAATGGAAGCCTTGTTGGAAATTTTACCTTCACCTCTGTGTTGACAGTTTAAGAGGAGGATGAAGGCATGGGGAAGTCTACCTACCATTAGGCAAGGGAGCCCATCAGGGCTGCTGTCAAATGCAGACTTATTTGCTAGTCAATGATTTTGACCATACTCAGGACTCAGAAGACTGTAGGGTACCACTTCTGCTGGCTCTTAGGAAGTGGGAAATTCACTCCACCCTCCCGGGACACTTGATGTTTCTGGGAAAATGTTTCTCATGAACTGAAGCACAAAAGCAGAGCGTCAAAGTTGAGCACATCCTGCTACTTGGGACAGAAGAGTAGATTCACACCAAGAGAAAAAAAAAAGGCTGGAGTGTGCATAGTGATGCATACCTGTAACCTCAGCGTGCAGGAGGCTGAGGCAGGAGGATCAGAGCTAGCCTTGGCCACATGGTAAAATCAAAGCCAGCCTGGGCTACGTGAGAACCTACCTCAAAAGGTTAAACTATGCTGACCTAGTGCAAGGTTCTAGTGGCAATGCACACTTCTAGTGGCAATGCACGCGCGTGCGCACACACACACACACACAGAGCCAATGCAACCCAGAAACCTCAGAAAGGAAAGTGCCCTGAACCACTTAAGAGTATAATGGAAACATCAAGTTCCAATAACAGAAAAAACAGTTCCATTAACAATCAAAAGCAGAGCCAAATACTGCCAATAAAATAAGAAGTAGCAGTGGCCCCCTGGTACGTGGTCCAGCCTCTTAGGACAGTTCTGTGGTGGGCACAGTGGGGAAGCAGAAATGCAGTAACCTCCCAAAGTAGGCCTATAGAGAAGAGAGAATTTAAAAAGTTAGAATCTGGCAAACCACCAATGTAATACTTGTTGGTTTTTATAAATCTAGGTGTCTCAAAAGTCAGAAAGAGGGGCTGGAGAGATGGCTCAGTGGTTAAGAGCACTGCCTGCTCTTCCAAAAGACCCGGGTTCAATTCCCAGCACCCACATGGCAGCTCACAACTGTCTGTAACTCCAAGATCTGACACCCTCACACCAACGCACATAAATTAAATTTTTTTTTAAAAAGTCAGAAAGAGCCGGGTGGTGGTGGCACATGCCTTTAATCCCAGAACTTGGGAGGCAAAGGCAGACGAATCTCTGTGAATTCAAGGCCAGCCTGGTCTACAGATCGAGTTCCAGAACTGAATTGCTCTGCCTGGCCTCAAACTAACTCGTAGGAATCTGTTCTAATCTTCTGGCTCCTTCTGCCTTCACCCGTGTCTAGCTTGCTCTCTCTTCAAGCTCTCTCTCTGTACAACTCTCCCCATAAAACTGCCTCTGAATTCCACAAACTGAACTGCAGCCAACTCAGCTCCACTGCACTGCCTCTCAGCTCACTGTGGGAGTCCGGTCTGATCTGTGTATTTTGATGCTAATTACTGATAGGCAAGATCTAGTTACCGCCCTGAACCCTCGCCTCCCTGACTAGCTGAATAAAATACTTGGGCAAGGCAGAAGAAGGGTTGGAGGCTTTGGAGCAGAGAGAATCAGGAAGAGAGGCAGGTTGGTTGGGGGAGGAGGGAGGAGAAGAATCGCTATGGCATAGGAAAAGAGCCTCTGCAGTTCCTCATGGGAAGAGATAGCCAAAATGAACAACCTTAGCAAGAATTTTGAGATTATGGGGTGGGAGGTAGCCCAAACAGGAGTTATGAGAGCAGATGCCATGGAATGGAGACTGTGAGAGAATGGAGGATAGCTTAGGAGGAATGCCTGCCTTGCCCCAGGTGAAAATAGGCGAGTCTAAAACACATCAGGTGTCTGTGTCTTTCTTGATTGTTAAAAGCAGGTCGATAATACCACTGTACTAATTATAAGCCTGATAATAAACATTTCTTAGACCATTCCTTAAACTGCAGCAGCCTCCTCATCTCCACTCTGAACTGCCTGAACAGGCTAGAGCTCAGAGGGCAAGCCTCTTTCCAGGACAATAAGCACTACATAGAGAGACCCTGTCTAGAGAAGGAGAAGGGGAGGAGGGGGAGAAGGGGAGAGGAGGGGGAGAAGGAGGGAGAGGAGGGGGAGAAGGGGGAGAGGGAGGGGAGGGGAAAGAAAGGGGAGGAGGGGGAGGAGGGGAAGAGACCGTCACAAATTTCCTATATACCACGAAGGGTGTCTTGCCTTTAGCAAAAAAGTAGTCACCTGCCCACTTTTCACTGAACAATCTTTCTTCCTTTGTAATTTTCCTTTTGAAGGGTTCTATTTCTTTTGAGGTTTTTGTAGACTTGGATTGAAAATAACAGATAAATTACTGTACTGTATTTATCTTTATTATGAAAATTAATTGGCAGGAAAATAAAACATCAGAGCTTTCTACATCTATCCTTTGAGCTAGTAAGTTAAAACATGATTGTTAATTGCTGTGTGTCACCACATGCCATGATGACGTCACATGTGAAGGGACATTCGCACGGTGACAATTCGCCACTGTGACGTCACACGGGAAGGCACGCTTCAGCTGTCTCTACGTGAAAAGCAATGCATGGGAAGCCACCAACCTGCTGTAAAACTCAATCTGTACATCTGAATAAGTGACAAGAGGCCACATTTAGTTTGTGTGACGCTATGTGGTTGTAACATGAAATTGTCATCTACCATATCATACTCAAAAACTGCGTAAGCAAAGTAAATTTCTTTTTGCAAAAACCTCCATGTCTTAAGTAGGTTTGCAAGCTTGTGCACAGCTAAATTTATAGCTTACCTGAGCCGCAGGTGGTGGGTTGGACATCTAGAGGACATCTCCAGAGAGGGAAGGCCCTCCACTCCCAAAACCTTATCTCTTCATCTAGCTTTAACCCATATCTTTGTTTTATTTTCTATGTAATTAATAATCCACTATAGCTATAATATAAGCCAGTATTCCCTGTATTCTGTAAGCCAACATAAAAAAAAAAAAAAAGTCCACATTGGGTAGAGGGACTTCTATTCCAGTGACTATAGAAATAAAATTGAAGTATAAAGCACAAACTCTCAAGCAAAATTTTTGATGTTTTCTGTTGGAGGTTAAAATTGTTAATGAAAGGGGGAAAGAAAAAGGTGGAGTTAACATCGATTGCAAGAGACGCAGACTATTCATTGACAGAGAGAAAATAAAAGCCATCTGTATCAAGTTGTTGAAGTGGACTGAGGTCAGTAACTTTTGTTAGCTATTTATTTGTTTGTTTGTTTGTTTAGGAGACAGGATCTTACTATGTAGACTTGGCTAGCAACTGGCTGGCCTCAAACTCATTGAGATCCATCTGCCTTAGCCCCCTGAGTGCTGGGACTTGAGGTGTGCACCACTGTGCCAGGCTAAGGATGTTATTTTTTTTGTTGTTGTTTTGCTTGTTTTATTTTGTGTTGTTGAGACATGGTCTCTTCGTATCTCTGTCTGTCCTGGAACTTGCTACATAGGTGAGGCTGGCCTTGAATGCACATAGATCTATCTGCCTGTGACATAGTTTTTTGTTTGTTTGTTTGTTTGTTTTTAATTTAAAATACCTTCTTTAGGCTGGAGAGATGGCTTACAAGTTAAGAGCACTGACTGCCCCTCCAGAGGTCCTGAGTTCAATTCCCAGGAACCACATGGTGGCTCACAACCATCTATAATGAGATGTGATGCCCTCTTCTGGTCTACAGTTGTACATGTAGGCAGAGCACTATATACATAATAATAAATAAATCTTTAAAATACTGTCTTCATAGTTTAAAAGACTTTTCTCCATATAAAATACAGGTCAGTGGGCAGCTTGGTCTGCAGACCTCAGGCACCTTCCTGTACCTGTTATTCTCCCCCAACCCTAAGGTCAGAGGACAGACAAACTTCATACATTGGTTATCCTGGGAGAACAGGTCATGGATGAAGAAAATGAGACCTATTATCTCTTGTCCTCAAGAGACCCTCTATTTCTGTTTATTAGGCCCAAAGAGGGGGTCATGGAACCCTGACCCCTTGATGGTGTCACTTTATACCTTGTGATGGGCAAATGACATTGGGGCCAATCTTGTGGGGCTAAGACTTTAATGTGTGGGATATGACTTTGCCCCCAGGGTAGATATTAGAATAAAACTGAATTACAGGGTATCAGGTAAATGAAGAACTTCTTGGTGTGTAGGGAAAGTTTCTGGTGTCAGAAGTGTAGAATACTGAATGTGAGAGTAGGAAACCCTTGTATTTCATGCCTCTCACAGGTCTCCAACTGTCATTGAGTGCCTACATTTTACAAAGGTAGGGTTTTTTTTTTCTTTTTCTTTCTTTTTCTTTTATTTTTTTCTTTTTCTTTCTTTCTTTTCTTTTCTCTCTTTTTTCTTTCTTTTCTTTTCTTTTTTCCTTTTTCTTTTGGTTTGTTTTTCAAGATAGGCTTACTCTGTGTAGCTTTGGCTGTCCTGAACTCACTTTGTAGACCAGGCTGGCCTTGGACCCACAACGATCCCCTGCCTCTGCCTCCTGAGTGCTGGGATTACCGGAATAAGCCACCATCCTTGGCTTAAAAAGTTACTCTTTTATTAGAATAAACACTGAGGTTTGTAATGTTGGAGACACAATGGCACAAATCTAGTTGAGGACATAGCCCAAAAATGCAATAAAAGGAAGTATGTGTTATTAAACAAAAGAACAGTCCATGAAAGTAAAATAACCAAATGTTCTCATCCGTAAAATGGAAACCACAAGTTCAATCCTATAGGGTTGAAGAAAATCGCTAATAAGATAATAGAGTTGAAATCAGAAGAAAGATGCAACTACTTATGACCACACCCCAGTCAGCCTGGAAGGAGAGCGAAGAACTCAACACAATTCATTGTCCTCTCCCTCCTCAGAACACAGCTACCTTCCTAAACCATGGTTCTTGGCCTTCTATACAACAAGATGTATGTTTCTTGCCTATACAGTGTGAGCAGAAATCACACACGCTGTTTCCAGGCTTCAGTTCTAAGGCATTCCCAGTGCTGTCTCCATGTTCTCTCTGCTTTTCTGGTGATGTGTGGTGTTTGGGTGAGTCTTCAACAGTGCAGGGAAATTCCAGCAGCAGATGATGTACCATAGTGGAAGGCTACGAGACAGTCCTATGCGGAGCAAGGCTGGTTTTCCTGATCTAGCCACCTCTATGATGGTCACATGACTGAGCTCCTATAGTGCTGGGTTCCATCCTCATCCACAGATGATTCAGTGAGCATCTTTACAAGCTTCCGGATGCCAAAAGGAACCTAGTGGATGGCTAGAAAAAGCATATGGCTCAGTGTAGGGGAATTTCAATTCAGACCGTGACTGCTTTGGCATGTTCCAAAGACTTTCTAGGTCTGTGTGATCCAGCTGGAATACAAACAGGCCTTTAATCCCAGGAGACAGAGACAAGCAGGTTTTTGAGTTCAAGACCAGCATGGTAAAGAGCAAATCTCAGGCAAAGAAAAGCTTAGGTTTGGGCATGGTGACACACGCCTTTAATCCCAGCATCCAGGAGACAGAGGATGCAGACCACTGAGTTCTGTGCAGGCAGTTCAGCTGTGTCAGTGAGCTGAGAGGCAGTGCAGTGGAGTTGAGTTTGTGGCAGTTTGTGGAATTCAGAGGCAGTTTTTCTGGGACAGTTTCACACAGAGAGGTTGAAAAAGAGAACAAGCTAGACACAGGTGAAGACAGAAGGAGCCAGAAGATTAGAACAGATTGCCAAATTAGTATGAGACCAAACAGAGCCATTCAGAGAAACCCAGTCTGGGAGGGGGGTGGGTGGGAAGTGAGAAGCCAAAGCAACATAATGCCTACAGAAGTCACTAATCCCACAGCAGTGCTCCTCAGGGGGAGTGAATTAGGTAAGATGCCAGGTAAAGAATAACTGTATATTCAGCAGGGCAGTGGTGGGGCATGCCTTTAATCCCAGCACTCGGGAGGCAGAGGCAGGTGGATCGCTGTGAGTTCGAGGCCAACCTGGTCTACAAAGTGAGTCTAGGACAGCCAAGGCTACACAGAGAAACTCTGTCTCGAAAAACCAAACCAAACCAAACAAAACAACAACAACAAAACGTATATTCAAAGAAAATAAATTCCTGAATCAATCTCCAAAGAACAGGTGAACAAAGTAAAGAAGTTGATACAAAATATGAAAGAGGAATTCAGTACATAGAAATATTGAAGAAAAACTAAACAAAGAACTGGGGACAAAACCACAGTAAGTCACAGAGATAAAAAGTGCAAGGGGAACCCTCACCACTAGAGATAGATGATAGAGTGTCTTGACTTGAAGACAAAGTAAAAGAATTGGAATATTCTTTTTTGGGCATAGCCTTGGCTGTCCTAGACTCACTTTGTAGACCAGGCTGGCCTTGAACTCACAGAGATCCCCTTGCTTCTGCCTCCTGGAGTGCTGGGATTAAAGGCATGTGTTACCACGCCCAGATGAGTTGGAACATTCTAACAAAGACAAATATAAGGAGGTACATTGCAATGAACATTTGCAAGGGAAGATGTGTGGACAGAGGAGTATACTGTGGGACACACTGTGACACACTACAGCTTCCATGATGACATTCTCTTTTATGCTTTGTTTCTGGTGTTTGCTTGTTTTTATTCAGGGGGGGCATGAGGGGGGGCACGGCCTGGAGGTTGCAGGGGCAAAAGGGGGATATGGGAGAATAGGGAGATGATTGGGACTGGCATGGGTGCATGATAGGAAACTCACAAAGAATCAAAAAATGGTTTTTTAAAAATATAAGGAGGTATAAGAATGTCAAGGGAGGGAGAGGCGTGGCTCAGTGGTGGAGTGCCTGCCTAGCATACTCAAGGCTCTGGGTTCCAGCCCAGCCCGCAAAAAAAAAAAAAAAAAAAAAAAAAAAAGGGCCGGGCGTGGTGGCGCATGCCTTTAATCCCAGCACTCGGGAGGCAGAGGCAGGCGGATTGCTGTGAGTTCGAGGCCAGCCTGGTCTACAAAATGAGTCTAGGATGGCCAAGGCTACACAGAGAAACCCTGTCTCGAAAAACCGAAAAAAAAAAAAAAAGAAAAAACCAAAAAACCAAAACCAAAAACAAACAACAACAAAAAAAAAAAAAAAAAAAAAAAAAAGAATGTCAAAGGCTGGAGAGATGGCTCAGTGGTTAAGTGTGCCGCCTGCTGTTCCAAAGGTCCTGAGTTCAATTCCCAGAAACCACATGGTGGTTCACAACCATCTGTAATGTGATCTGATGCCCTTTTCTGGCCTGCAGGTGTACATGCAGGCAGAGTGCTGTATACATAATAAATAAATAAATAAATAAATATTAAAAAAAAAGAATGTCAAGAAGCCGGGATCTGTGGTGCAGGCCTGAAATCCCAGCACTTGGGGAGGCAGAAGCAGGCAGGTCTCTGTGAGTTCAAGGCCAGCCTGGTGTACAAAGCAAGTCCAGGATAGCCAGAACTGCAGGAGAAACCCTGTCTCGAGACTAAAACAGGGGAGAGAGAGAAGAGAGAGAGAGAGAGAGAGGAGAGTCACTATTATTCAGGCTACACCACACTACAATTCAAATCCTCCTGTCTTTATCTTGCAAGTGCTGGCTTAACTGGTGTGTGACCTCACACTCCACTTTTCCCCAGAGAACTTTGGTATGCATTCTAGGTAGTGATAGTTATCTTGCGGGAAATTGACAGTGGTTCTTTTTTGAGACAGGACCTTAAGGGTTTGACTTTAAGGCTAACCTCCTTAGCCTTGGGCTTCCAGCTCTGGAGTGCGGCTTTTGCAGACGTATGACCACACACGTGGAATGGGGTGCTGGGGGGCTTGTGGCTTCATGCATGTTAGCCAGGTACTTACCAAAGGAGCCACATCCACAGGCCCCCCAACACTGTCCAATCTTAAAGAGTGGTTACTCTTTCATTAAAAGAATAATAGCACATAGCCTTTTATACGCACATATTACTTTTTACCGAGTTCTTCCATGCCTGACTTCACAACATAACCAGCTCCTGCCATCTGTCTGTTTTTCCAGTGTCTCCCTCTTATACAATGTGTGGTCTGGAAGACTCCTGTGTAGGCTCATGGGAGAACAGGAATGTAAAAGGTAGACAGTGCCTTAGTATTATAGCCACAGATCGACCCTTCCACCTTAATGGGTGTGTGGAAGGTCACTCCACACTTGGAGTACAACTGTTTAATTTGTAAATCTCCGAGTTGTGGGCCACACTCACGTTCTGGAAGATTTAAAATTTGATACCAGCATGGCTACACAGTGTGGCCCTGCCATAAATACAAAACCAAGAAGCACCAAACACAAAGAATTAACAGGTGATTCCTAGTCAATTAAAATAGCTGCCAGGCCGGGGGGAGGCCCAGGCCTTTAATCCTAGCACCCAGGAAGGAGGCAGAGGCAGGGGGAATCTCTGTGATTTTGAGGCCAGCTTGGTCTACAAAGTGAGTTCAGGACAGCTAGGGCCCTCTTACATAAAGAAAACCCGTCCTGAAAAACAAAAAAATAAAAATAATGAAAAAGAATATCTTCAAGGTTTCACAAGCTTAGGTGTTTTATATAGAATCTACTTTTTCAGTGAGGTGAAAAAATAGATACACTGAATATTTCATTATATAAAGCACTTAAAGAATAACCGAAATACGCTCTTTTCCTGCATCAAATGAACTAAAGCAGAATGAAGGACTACATATCAGGTAAACATGATGCGGAACAATCCACAAGGCGCAGGCAGAGGCACCCTGAGTTAGGAGCAACATCTGCAGGAGGAGCCGCTGCGGTGGGGAAATGGTTTCAGAGGAGGGAGTTAAGACTTGGAGGAATTAGGCCTGGACGCGGATGGGAATCCGAGCCAGGATACTGCAATCCTGCGTCTAAGCTGATGTTGGTACCCCAGAGGACAAGGAGAACCAGGGTCTGGACATATGGGGTCGGGATTGCCACCCCAAGCTCAGAGGAGAGAGATGGCGCGGTGCGCAGCAAGCGGAGGTCCGCCTCTGGCGGGAAGCCTAGGGCGCCGGGGAAGAAGGACGGCTCTGTTACCAGGCAACGCAGCTCGGGGCCCGCCTCCCGCTCTCGTTGCTAGGCAACGCCGAGGCCAGGAGGAGGGCGGGGGGAGCGGCCCTACGTGCTGACGCTAATTGTATATGAGCGCGAGCGGCGGGCTCTCGGGTCTTTTTTAGCGCCATCTGCTCGCGGCGCCTCCCGCTCCCGCCGCCGCCGCTGCCGCTGCTGCCGCCGCCGCCGCCTGAGTCACTGCCTGCGCAGCTCCGGCCGCTCGGCTCCGCGTCCGAGTCTCCTGGAACGGTAACGGCTGGGGACCGAGAGGACCGGGCGCGGGGGGCCTGCGAGGTGTGCGTGGAGGGAATGGAGGAGGCCGCGGGCCGCGCTCCTGGGGGTGGGGGGGTGTCCGTGCGGCCTGAGGGACCACGGGAGCGGCGCCCGCTGCGGGGCGCGCGGGACAGCGAGGCCGCGGGGGCGCACTGGCTCGCCCGGGGGACGCCTCTGCCTCGGTGTGTGCCCCCCAAGCCCCCCGGTCACTCCACGAGAGGGACGGGCGAGGCAGGCCGCGGGGGTGGGGGGTACGGAAGGGACGGGGAGGTGGGGGCAGCCCCGAGCTCCGCCCGCAGGGAGGGCTGCACAGGCCGCGGCCTCCGCGCTGAGGAGCGCAGACACGTGGGGACCGCGCGCGTGCGGCGGGAGACCCCGGCCCCGGGCCCACCCCGACTTCCCCCTCAGAGTTGGAGGAGGAGGAAGGGTGGGGACGAGCATCAAGCCCCTAAGGGCTCACACGCTAGCCTAGTCTTCGTGGAGGAATGAAGGTGCTAGCGCTGGGGGAGGATGGGGTGGGTGGCGGCGGGCGGCGGCGAGAGCAGCTTCCCATCGCCTGGGTGTTAAGGGGTTAACGCGTGCAAAGCGTTTTGGCTTAGGGGGTTTTGTTTTTTGTGTTTTAACAAGAGATCTGTTTTGTGTCTCGCAGGTTCAGTTAGAACTTCGATGGGTACCATGGCCGGGGTTATATTTGTGTGAGATTGATCCCAGTCTCCTTAAACCTCCAGATGGTTCTAAGATGAAAAAAAAAAGGGGGGGGGTGGCTTGGCTTGGGGGTGGGGTAGGTGAAGGCTCCTAGGCTAATACACCGACAACGTACTTTTGCCCTCAGAATTCTCACTAGGGATGAAGTGGTAGGACCATGAAGTATGGAGCAAGGCATTAATATTATTGACCAAGCTCAGTGCGACACATCCGTAAGGATCTCTGGATGGCGTTGAAGGCAGGGAGGAGACAGGTTCTGCCGGCAGGGCTGGGCTTTTCAGAACCAAAGGGTGCACCAGCCACACAGGACTGTCTTCAAGGCCTCCTTACTTCAGACTATTGCCTGTCTCTAAATTCTGAAAAGAAAACGTTTGAAAGGCTCCCAACACTGACTAACCTGAATTCAGGAGAGCTGACACAAAGTTTGCTTTTTTTTTTTTTTTTTTTTGAGAATGGGTATCATCAGATCATCTTTTCAAACTAATAGGCAAAGGATACTTTGATTGGATCAGGGAAAAACCTAAAACAGATTTATTCAGAAACTAACTGCGAGTAAGGGGTTTTCGGTGCTCTTGGGCATAATCTTGTGTCAAACTTGTCCCAGATTTAAACTGTACTTTAACTTAACTCTGAGTCGGGGGATTTACTTTAGCATTAGTAGGGACTTAGACATCTGTTATAAAACCTTGACTTAATATATGTTCTTTTTAAGCCAGCCTTTAGCTTACTAAATAAAAGTTAAAGGCTCCTCAACATCAACAAGAAAAGTGTATCAGTTTTGTCTGTTGCAAAAATGCCTGTTCTTTTGTATATTTTGCTTTTAATCTTGGGCCCTATAGTTGACAATAATTTAATGAGCTGAGTGTGGCACCTCTGAGTTGTCCTTTCATGAGCTCCAGTGTGACTAAAATTCTATAGTTTATTTCATTATTTGCTTGCTTGTATTGGCCTCAGGTGACCAAAGTCCTTACTGGGAAGGAAAGGGACTGAAAGAGGCAGAATATGACTAAAAAAGATCTGAAGGTGCCAAGATACATGGCGTATTTTGTTTGGTTATAAATGAGAAAGGATTAAAGAATCTTAGAGAAATAGGAGGCATCATTCTCACATTCTAAAACTAAACCTAAAATAAATAAATAAAACTAAACCTATTCTGACCTATATATCACACTGAGCAAATATGCTATTGGTTTGTAGGAAGTGTTAAGCTGGGAGGACCGAGTAGAAAGGATTGCCAAGCTTAAGGTACTTAGGACCTGCTTTACAGAAGGGCCTGTTAGAGCTGATTAAACTTCGTCTTCAAACTAGTTGTAGAAACTTTTGTTGTGTGTGCTTAATCACAGAGTGGACTGTGTTCGTGGGGCATGAGAAGTAACTGCTGCACCTTGGGTTAACTGCCTTTCATTGCTTAAAATGCATTTGGACACAGATTTTTTCACATTTTGATTTTTTTGTTTTAAACTAGAAAAGGGGCTATAATTTCCTTAAAATAAGTAGAATACTTCAGGGGCTGGAAAGCTGCTGGTTTAGGGGTTCAGAGCACTCCTTGCTTTTCCAGAGGCCTTGGGTTCAATTCCCCATACCCACATAGCAGGTCACAACTGTCTGTAACTCTGGTCTCAGGGATACAACATGTGCATGGTGTACAGACATACATGTAGACAGAATACTGACTCATAAAAATAAAGGTTACTAAACATTAAGGGGGGCATGCCATGGGGGAGCAAATAGTCAAATCAGTGTTCACTGAGGCCTGCTTTTTTAAGACTGGTTCTGTAGCTCTTTTGTCCTGAAACTGCTGTGTAGACGAGGCTGCTCTGGAACGCCTGGATCTTCTTTCTCTGTGGCTCTGAGATGAGAGGTGTGGCATTTTTTACGTTCCATATGGAACTTAGTAAATGTCAGCATTAGTTTTCTCTTGAAGCTGTCTTACTGTGTATGGTTTAGATGGTAGTACTAAGCTTATTTACTATTACTTAGTTTTGCAGTGATGATTTACAATGAGTAACATTTTTAAGATTTTGTGTGTATGAGTGTGCTGCTCACATGTATGTCTGCACCATGCATGCCTGGTATCTATCTGTAAAGGTTAGAAGAGGAGTCAAATCCTCTGGTATTGGAGCTATAGTTGTGAGCTGCCAAGTGGGTACTGAAAATCGAGTCCAGGTTTCTGCAGGGAAAACAAGTGCTCTTAAACATTGAACCATTTCTCTAGCCCCTTTATATTGGGTTTTAAAGGATGTTGTCAGACTGCAGTGCTAGCTGTGGGTGTTAACTTGAAAAGCACTGTCCTGGGATTTGCTCTGGGGAAAAACTGCAAGTGTGTAGTCATGTGGTTTTGTATCAATATGGAATTTGCTTGCATGTGATGAGATAGTGGCTGCTTAGAAACCTTGTATTTGCATATGTGAGCTATGTATGTCACATACACAAAAGTGGAAGCTGCCTACGAATACATTGTTACTCGTAAATTGAGTTTTGCCAAATGCCAGTCCTTTGTACGTGTGCATATGCTGTTGGGCTGTGTGATGCTCTGGATATGGAGTTTAATATGGGCAGTTGTGACTTGGTTTCACTAGGATGAATGTTTTAAAAGGTGCTTTTTAAGCTAAAGTTGATTTGGAGCCATATTGGCTGCTGGGCCCTGAACTAATTCATGTGCTGGAAGGGGTTACTGAGTTTACTGGTTTTGGGGAGACGGGTAGGGGTTTTCAAGACAGGGCTTCTTTGTGTAGCCTTAGCTGTTCTGGACCACACTGGCCTCAAACTCAGAGATCCACCTGCCTCCTGGCTGCTGGGATTAAAGGCATGCACCACTACCACCCTCCCCTACTGTTTTTGTTTTGTTTTTAAATCTTAACTAGGAGAGTGGGTTTTATAGAGTTCCTTTTGAGTATAGATTGGTGTCTCGTTACGTCTTGAAACTTCTTAGTGTTTTATCCTGTATATTTCTAGAATTTGTATCCAGTCTCAGCTAGATTTTGTTATATCCTTAATCTCTCTTCAGTATTTTCTTTCAATCCTGCCTTGCTTGCAGTATGACTTCTACCTTCCTTTAACTTGATCCATTCCTAAGCTGAACCTAATTTAATATTGGGCAAACCTATTTAGCTTGATGTCAGTGTTTTATTTTTACTCTAGAAATTCTATTTAGTTATTTCTAAGTTTGATATTGTTAACAGATGATTGTCGGATGTTTTCTTCTGCCTCTCCTCCCCTATTCTTCCTTCCTTAAGATCAAACTCGGACCGTTTGCATGCTGGGAAATACTCTATCTACGTTTAAGGTGTGCCCATAGTTCCAGACTTCATAAGACTGTCCATTTGATGGTTATATTTAGGCTTTTATAGTATAGGACTAGGTTTTTTGTTTTGTTTTTTGTTTTTGGCATTTCTAGATAGAGTTTCTCTGTAGCCATAGCTGTCTTGGACTAGCTTTGTAGACCAGGCTGGTCTTGAACTCACAGCGATCCACTTGCCTTTGTACTCCTCGGGTGCTGGGATTAAAGGCGTGCCCCACCATGCCCTGTTTAGAACTAATTTCTTGCTTGTTTGGGAGGAAGGTATCCTTCACTTATTTTGCATATGCACAGAGACAGCAAGCAGTAATTAGCTTGAATCATCTGGTTACAGAAGATGAGTGAAGGCTAGTACTCCAGTAACTTCAAAGTGTGGGACCCTATCCCATAGAATGCACATTTAGGAAGGGTTTTCCACTTTTGTTCATCTAGGTAATTGGTCACAAGCACTCTGAGAAGCTTGGCTTTAGGTAATTCTGTAGAAATCCTGCCAAGTTAACAATATACAATATTCCTTACCCATTTTCTTAACATAAACATGAAGGAGTATGCTTTTAGCCCTCACATCATCTGAGCCTGCTTATTTTAACAGTTTGAGAACTTTTTGGATGTTATACCTATGCATTTATTGTAACAGTTTGCAGGGGGTTAGTTAACTCAGCAAATCCTAAAATGATACCCCCATTACATTGGTGCATATTGTAAAACAAAATAATACAGAATGATAGTCACTGTTAGGTCCGTGCCTATAACCTTAGCATTCAAGAGTCTGAGGTGAAGATTGCCAAGAGTTAGAGACCCCTGGGCCAGCCTCGGCTACAGGGTGAGCCCCTGTTTGCTTTCACATTCTATTTGTCCCCATTGTCTTCCTTGTTACATGGAACTATTCTTGTTTCTTTTTTTTTTTTTTTTTTTTTAATTTTAGTATTTGAGACAGGGTTTCTCTGTGTAGCCTTGGCTGTCCTGGACTCACTTTGTAGATCAGGCTGGCCTCAAACTCACAGTGATCCGCCTGCCTCTGCCTCCCAAGTGCTGGGATTAAAGGCGTGTGCCACTACGCCCGCTATTCTTGTTTCTTATGTGCCATTGTATAAAGGTCTTAGGGAGCTGGAAGAGTAGCTTAGAGACATCGGAGGCTTTTTTATTCTTTTGCCTAAATTACTTTCCAGAAAAGTAGAGCCTAAGAAACGTCCAGATTTAAGAATGTTCGTCCCAGTTTTTCCTGCCTTCAAAGAAAATCTTTGATTTAGTAGGCTGAGAATAATCTCAGTTGCAGTTCAGTAGAGATTAAAAATCAAATTTTCATAATTTTTAATTGGTATTCATAATTGTTTCCTAAACATTTTATAACTTGGCTGTTGCTAGAGAGAATTCAGTGTGGCTGTGCACGGCATAAAGTAAGTGGAATGGACTGGTGAGGTGATAGGTAAACATTAGGGTGCTTGTTACTCAGTGATGAGGGCCATGGATACCTACCTGTAACTCCAGACGCACACTCAGACATGCCTGCAGTCATATTACAGTCCGTACAACGAGATGTGTTTCTAAGTTCTTGCCTATACAGTGTGAGCAGAAATCACACACACTGTTTCCAGGCTTCAGTTCTAAGGCATTCCCAGTGCTGTCTCCATGTTCTCTGTTTTTCTGATAAAGTGTGGTGTTTGGGTGAGTCTTCAATGGTGCAGGGAAGCCATGTTCCAGCAGCTGATGGTGTACCATAGTGGAAGGCTTATGAGTAGTCACAGAGCAAGGTTGGGATCACCTCTATGATGATCACATGACTGAGAACTAAACTATGCATACAGTGCTGTACTGCTTGGTTTCAGTTACCACTTTCTTCACCTAAGCCCCGACTCTGGGCCTCTTTAGAAGCTTCAGATGCTAAGAGGAACGCAAGAGGGTAGCTCTAAGAAGTAGGTTTTTAAGAAGACATGTTTCTCTGTGTAGCCTTCGCTGTCCTGGGCTGGTAGACCAGGCTGGTCTTAGAACTCAGACCTGCTTGCTTCTGCCTCCCCAGTCCTGGGATTCCAGGCGTGCACCACGCACCAGACTAAGAAGGACGTTTTAGGCAGAGTCTTCTACTTAGCTCAGGTTGGCTCCCTCAGTGCATTAGCTGTTTAACGTACTGGGGCCAGTTTTCATAAAATTGGTAAAAATACTAATATTTAATGCTGTCACTAGCTATTAAGCTTTTTAGTAGGACAGTAGTTAAGCAAAGTTTTTCTTTTTGAAGTGAATTTAAGTTAAATAGTTAACGGTTTTGGGCTGGCAAGATGGCTTACCAGGTAAGCCTGATGACCTCAGTTTTAAGCCCAGGATCCACACGATGGAAAGTAAGAACCAGCTCCTCTAAGTTGTCCTCTGATCTCCCCACATGCCTTGATATACTAAAAATAAATAAATGTCATTTTAAAATACTGTCAAACAAAATGGAGGGGCTGTAGAGATGGCTCAGGTTAAGAGCACTGGCTGCTCTTCCAGAGGTCTTGAGTTTTAATTCCCAGCAACCACATGCTGGCTCACAACCATCTATAATGTGATCTAATGCCGTCTTCTGGTCTGCAGGCCTATGTGCAGGCCAAGCACTGTAAAATAATAAATAATTTTTAAAAATTGATTGTTTAGGGGTGCTAATATATACCTCTAGTCCTAGCCCTGGGGAAGCAGAGGCAGACATGAGGCCAGCTTGGTCCAAGTAGTGAGTTTCAGACCAGGCAGGGTTACGTGATGAAAGCCTCTCTTTAAAAGCTAATCTAAGGGCTGTCATTAAAAGTATTTGACTAAAGATCACTGTACTTTCATTTGTGAAATTACAAAACCTAGCCTGAGTTTGTTACACTGGACTCTGTTCCAGGATTTTTTTCTTTTCTTGTCTTTTTTGGTTTTTCAAGACAGGGTTTCTCTGTGTAGCCCTGGCTCTCTTGGACTCACAGAGATCCGCCTGCCTCTGCCTGGGATTAAAGGTGTGCACCACCGTGCGCACATCAGGATTTTTTTTTTCTTAACACATGCCATTTTAAAGGGAATATAGCTACTAGATTTTGTGTTTTATTGATTTCATAGGGTTTCACTTCAATGTTTTTCTTAGCTTTTTAAAGCAAGCCATACTTGGTTTTAACACTGATTCTTTTTTCTCTTAGATTTGTGGAGGTCTTACAAGATGGCGGACATTGACAAGTAAGTGGCAGATAGTTTGTTCCTCTTCAGAGACTTTGTATTGTGATGTAGTTAATAGTACAAACTGTATTATGAAAATGTGTGTTGCTGACATACATTCTTTGGTGCCTACTTTTGGAAGTTGGGTGGAATATCTACTCTAAAATACATTATATTTTATCACTCATAAATACAGTAAATCACCCCCTGGCAATGGGCAAAGAGACACCTTGTTGGTGGTGTTGTTCTGATATCAGTCAGGGGCAGAGCAGATGGCAGTCCTTTGTTCATCCTAGCTTGATGCCTGGCTTGGTGGCCAAAGCTGTTTTATGCCTAGGGCACATAAAAGCCAGACAAGATGGTGCATGCCTTTAATCCCAGTACTTGGAAGGCAGAGGCAGGTAGGTCTCTGAGTAGGAAGCTAGCCTGGTCTACATAATAAGTTAGAGCCAGCCAGAGCTACATAGTGAGCCTATCTCCAAGAAATCCAAAAGAAAGGGGAAATACAGCAAACCATTTGTCAGTTTAGTTTTAGAAAAGTGCTGAGCCTGGTAATAGATCATAAATACTTGGAGAATATTTTAGCATGTGTATGTTTTTTAAAACAATTGTCTTATAAACACTAATGCCTGTCTAAACACATGTAGAATATACATACAGCAACAGTATGCATTCAAGTTAAAAGTGGGAAGAGTCTAACAGCCTTTCTCAATTGCATTCTCCACCTTCTACCCAGAGTTCTAAGCACTATTCTCCGTTTTACTTTAATTCATTTCCTTGTCTTTCTTTTCTTCCTTTTCTTTTTGAGACAGGGTTTCTCTGTAGCCTTGACTATCCTGGACTTGCCAGGCTGGCCTTGAACTCACAGTGATCGCCTGCCTCTGCCTCCCAAGTGCTGGGATTAAAGGTGTGCGCCACCACCGCCTGGCTTTCCTTCCCTCCTTTCTTCTTTCCTTCCTTCTTCCTTCCCCCCTCTCTCTCTAGATAGATAGATATATCCTGGACTTGCAGGCCAGAAGAGGGCATCACATCCCAGTATAGATAGTTGTGAGCCACCATGTGGTTGCCAGAAATTGAACTCAGGAGCTGTGGAAGAGCAGTCGCTGATGTTGGCTTGGGGAGGAGGTGGGACAGTGCCAGGGTGTGGATACATGCTAGGTAGGGGCTCTGCCACTGAGCTGTCTCCTCAGCTGAGTGTTGAATTGTGCAGTAGGAAGCACTGCCTTAAAGCAGTAGCGTAACTTTCTCGAGGCTCTACAGAGGGTTGTTCTGACAATTTGGAACATAGGTGTGAGCAATCTTTTTTTTTTAATGTAGTGTGTTTTTGGTGTGTCTTATAGAAATGCTGTCAGGGAGAATGGGATAGGCTGTACAAGATTTGTCTCATTTGACAGTTGTCTTACTGGCTCACCATGGGTAAATACAACCCATTAATTAACATGTGTTAAAACAGTCAGTGGCTTTTTAGGGCATGGAGTTGGGAGGTACTTTACCATAAAGTCAACACATACATGGAAGTATGTTTGTGTAACAATCTTGGCCTGTGTTTAAACATGCTTGCTCTCTGTAGAAGAGAGCAAGGACATATAGCATGACTGAAAGTTACCGTTCTTTATGCTTATAGTTAAGGAATAGAATATATATGTTTTTAGAGACAGGGCTTCTCTGTGTAGCCTTGACTGTCTGGGACTCTTGTAGACCAGGCTGGCCCTGAACTCAGAGCAATCACCTGCCTCTGCCTCTCTGAGTGCTGGGATTACAGGCTTTTGCCACCACACTCAGCTGTGTGGCTCATTCAATATTGGGTCCTTTCATTCGGCTAAATTCAGTGGCTTTCGGCTCTACCACATGTTTATTTTTGGCCTACTTGTTCACTGACTTATTTCTTCTCTTTCTGCAGCTTGTTAGACATTGTATCTTGAAATGCTTTTAGTATCCCTTAGCCAATTTTCATCTTTGTCTCTTTGTTCTTCTCTGAACAGAGATGCAGAGGCTTTATTTTTCTGTTTGTGTTCTCAAATATATTGCTTTAGGTCTCGCTTCCCCTTGGTTTCACTGATTGTAGTGTCTTTCTCTGAACGTTTCCTTCATATTTAGTCTGTCTTACTCTTACTTTCTTTTCTCCTTTTGTTTTAGACTTCATTTCTAATAGGCTTTCCTAATGAGGTAGGACCATCTAATTGTTAGGATTGGTATTGAGAGATCAGGATGAGTACACTAAAGACAGTAACAATAGTTGGTTAGAAAATGAAGGTTTGCCAGGGGTAGTAAAGTACACATGTAATCCTAGGCAGAGGCAGGTGGATCTCTGTGAGTTCCAGGACAGCCAAAGCTACACAGAGAAAGAAACCCTGTCTTGAAAGAAAATAAAGGCTTTGTAGAGAGAGGGTCTTGCTACTGTGGGACTCTTAATGCCATCGGTGGTTGCCATGAGAATGCTGGGATCAGAGTGGTTCTTCTGCGGTGGTCCAGCTCCTTGGTGAGCAGAGTGCGTGTGGATCTGGCTTTCGTGTGTTGTGGGAATCAACTCAAAAGGCAGCTACGGGGAGGTCTGAGCGTTCTGTAGTCTGTGTAACTAGTCACTCAGAATAGCTGGATTCCTCAGGCCAAGTTATAAGTTTCATTTCCAGAGAAGGAACTGCCATATTTCTGAGAGGATTTAAGAATCAAACTACTTAGTATTTGTGCCCAGTCTTCCCTGTTTATGTCTTCATTCTTTGGCCCTACTTACAGAAGTGTTGTCAGTACTGTCATCTTTTACTCCTGAGGAGGCTATCAGGGTTTGACCTTCACATTGCCTACTTAGGGTTCAGTTCTTCCAATAAAGTGGGTTGTTACTGCAGTTTTCTGGCTTCAAAGTTTTGCTGTTCTCCTTACCTTGGCATTTAGTTTTAACACTTTAAATATATCCTTTTTGTTTTTTTAGTTGATGGTTTTGGAAGGTTTAAAAGTACATACAACAATTAGAAAAGCGGCAAATGATTTCTCAGTTGTATTTGATTTTATATATGACTGTTAGGCCTGGGAAGGTTGATAGAAAGGACTCTTCAAAGAGCCAGTAAACTGAGAATGGCTTGGGAGTGAATGTTTTGGGCATTTTGAGCCTTAAAACTACTCAAGCAGTTTTGTTGGCTGTTTTATTACTGTGTCTGTGTTCTAACACAAATTTGTATGTATAGAAACAGAAATAGGCTAGATTTGGCCATATGATATAGCTTGTGAAATCTCTTCTAAAAACCTAAGTAAATATCTGATGATGCTAAAGGTACAGCCAGTACATGTTACCTGACAGCAGCTTCTGGCTCATAAGGAGCCAAGGATCCCAGGAATCACTCGAGTTTCTCTGTGGTTTATAGGACCATAGATTTCTATTAGCCTAATATCTTTCCTACATTTGTCCCTGAATAAGTTATTTTTTCAGATGCTATTTAGACACAGCAGCTACTAAGTCCTTAATCCAGATGTCAAAATGTAAAGACATTACATTGAGGCTGAGCGTGAGCCTCAGGCACATTTCTGTGTAGAGTCCCAGTGCTCAAGATGAGACTGAGGACGGTGGAGCTTGTAGGCTGCCCTGTTACACCAGGTAAAACCTTGTCAAACAAAATAAACCCTTAGTCCCACCCCTGTCAGTGCTAGAAGGGATCCTAAGTCCAAAGATAATACAGTCTCCTCTACAAGTGTTTATAACCATCTGATACAACAAAATCTCTCGTTTGGTGTTTGGCTGCTTTTTCTAGGCACGGTTTCTCCGTATAGCCCTACCTGTATTAGGGCTTGCTCTGTACACCGAGCTGTCAAACTCATAGAGATCTGCCTACCTCTGCCTCCTGAGTGCCAGCCAGGATCCCTCTGCTTTCAACTAACATCTTCATCCTCAGATGTAGTTACTTAATGGTTTCCAGGATGTCTCATGCATGGTCCACTATGGCTGCTGAAGCTGTAGTCATTCGTCTTATGCAGAAAGGATGGATTTATCAAGCTCAGAAAGTTTTCTTAGCTAACATTTTTCAAGGCTTCTTAAAGTTATATTTAAATTATTTCTATTTTTTAAGCTCTCACTGCCACAGCCAAAGCTGCATGGTGAGAGACATACTATCTAAAAAAACAAAACCAGAACAAAACTCAATTCACTGCCATAAATTACGCAACTTGGTGTAGGCCTGTAATCCTAGCACTCTGGAAGGTAGAGGTAAGAGAATCAGAAGTTCAAGGCCATCTTGAGCAATATATGTTGAATGAAACAAATGTACAAATGTACCCAAAAAAGCAACAAATAAAATATCATTGCCAAAACCTAGTTGTAGCTAGTTATGTAATAGGCTAGGAATGGATTGCCACCTAGGTGTTTTGCTGCCCTAAATAATGAAAAGGCTCTTCATTACAATGATGCGAGAATGTGGTCTTTGGATGTGAATGTGAAAACTTTCCTGAGGTCACAAACCTATCAAACTGCAGTTTTACAGGTTGAAGTATAAGCTGGTTTGGGCTAGATGGTGTTAAGTGCTTCAATTAGTACTTGTCTGCATAAAGAATTAGAAGGCTGAATCACTTTTTGAATTTCTGTCCTTTGAAAGAAGCATATTTATTTAGAAAGTCAGTGCAAGTTTCTCTGACTTTGTTTTGCAATTCATACATTTAAACTACGCTGTGATGCTGTGACATTGTAGCAAAGAACAGTCTGAACTTGATCAAGACTTGGACGAAGTTGAAGAGGTAGAAGAAGAAGAAGCGGGTGAAGAGACAAAAATCACAGGTACTCCTTTAGCTTCCCTCAGGAGCCGGTGTCTGCTGCTGTGTCTTCTAGAGGAGATGGTGAGACTGTCCCTGTGCTGGGGCCCTACCCACTGTCCTTTATCTCCTGATTGTCCCTGAGTCTAGTAATTGTGTTTGTTTAGGAGAGAGGAGGCGGTAAGCAAGGAAGATGGGAGTGTAATAGCTCAGTGTTTCACCACTACTGCTGAGTTACGGTGCGCCCAGCTATGTCAATAGCGGGGTTTAATCTGACCTGAGAAATAGAAGGCTGGAAGTAGGACTTCCTCAGCAATGCTTCTAATCTGGTTACTGTTTAGTTATGTGGTAAGCATTGTGTGTGTGAGTTTAAAAATGCACCTTGTGGGGCTGGAGAGGTGGTTCAGCAGTTAAGCGCCCTGGCTGCTCTTCCAGAGGTCAAGAGTTCAGTCCCCACCAACCACATGGTGGCTCACAGCCATCCACAGTGAGATCTGGTGCCCTCTCATTTTTAGCCAATTGGATTTTAATTATGAGAGTAGAGTTCCTGCCTTTGAAAAGTTTTCAGTTGCCCTAATTGATGTTGCTACGTGATTTTTGTTACAGCTAATTATAATCTAGTTACCGAGTTAGTATTAAAACCTAATTGATCTCCAAGAATATAACTGGAAATATTTTTTTGTAAATTTAATTTTTCAAGTTAAGTAGTATAATTATAAAGTCACTAATTAAAATTTTTGGGCCTTAGTTGCAACTTCTGACTATCTTTGCTACTAAGTTAATTTTCAGCAAAGTGGGAAATCATGTAATTTTGTTAAAATCTCAAATCTATAAATGTACATAAAATAAAAGCATCAAACAAAACATCCAGACAACCCCTTAATTTTCTCTTGTCTAAAATTGTCAGTGTACCAGTTTCCTGTGAATGCTGACTACCCTGAGATTACTGACAAGAGTCACAGTAGGCATCTGGACAAAGCTTTGGCCCACAGTGAGAGGGGGGGAAACAAGATAACAGGAACAACGCCCGCCTTGTGCCCATTGCTAATGAGAATAACCTAGAAATCCTGTCCATTAAAGATCTTAGAACCCCAGACTTTTCAAAGTGCTGGGTTTTCCTGAAAAGCATTTCACTTCATCATACCAGCATTTTATGAGCCTGATAAGAAGACCTCGTGATTGGATTGTCCAATGGAAACGAAGCAGAAACATTTCATAAATCCCTCTTTCAATTGCCCCTTCCCCCTTTCTTTTTAAAAGCGCGTCAGCTAACTGTTCAGATGATGCAGAATCCTCAGATTCTTGCAGCCCTTCAGGAAAGACTTGACGGTCTGGTAGACACACCAACAGGATACATTGAAAGGTACAAGCTCTTTTTTTTCTTCTCCCTTCCTTATTTATCTTCTATAAAAAGCCATCTGAGTTTATCTATGTGATCCTGGAGAGCTAATGTCTGTTAGTATCTAGTATAAGATTTGGGATGGGTTTAAGAAGTAGAGGTCTGATTAGATTGTGCCTTGACTTGGTTGTTCATGTCTGCAGGAAGTATACCGATCCTAGCCATTTCTAGGATTCGTTTAGAAGTTTGTTAGAAATGTACAGCATTAGGAATACAGATTACATCAGGTACTTTCTGATTGGAAAGGTCTGTCCGTGTCTATCTTTCTCTGCTTACTGGAAGTGTTTCCTGGCTTTGTGTCTTACTGTTCCATTACCTGCTCTGCCTTTGGACTCCTATCTTGACACATTGTACTGGATGGCTGCCCATCATTTTTTTTGTATTTCCTCTTAAAGCAACTGACAATTTCTTTGGGCTGTTTTTGAATCGATTCTTAAAGGCAAACAGTCTTTACCTGTACCAGTCTTGTAGCAAGATATCTAGAAATGCTAGAAATTTCCAGAGATAGTGTGAATTTGTCACTGCCAAAAGTTGACATCTAACTTTTATAGATCTTCTTTTCAACAAGTCTAGAAGCTATGATCTTGTTTCGCTTGTGTTTTCTGATACACTGGCTGCTTTTCAGAAAATGTGTACGCCTCGTAGCCCGTTTGTGCCCTCTGCTCATTGCTTACTGAGGTTCCTGCCATTTCACATTCTTTCATCTTAGCATTCCAAAATACTTTTATCTATGGAGTCCTTCATTAAGCAGCAATCCTTAGTTTTTATATTAGCAAAATGGGTAGTGTGATTTTCATTTTGTTCTTGTGGTTTCAATTATTTAGGAAATCTTTCTTAGCTCCTACATTATTGTTGGCTAGTTTTAACTTTCACATTTGGGTCTTCAGTTCCTTCATAGCCCAGCTTTGTACTTGGTACAGGTAAATATCCACTCCTTCCTGATTTTTAGTAAATTTTTATTACACTATATTAACTGTGAACCATTATACACTTAGTTACTATGGCTTCATAGTATGTGTTAATATCAGAGTGGGTAAGTTGCTTTCAACTAAACATGTTGGTCAAGATGTGATTCTTTTGTCCTTGTCACATCGGACCTTACAGTGTGTCTGGCAGGCATGATGCTTCTTTCCATACTGTCCTATGTGTAAATATAATCAAGACAGGGTTCTCAAATTTTAACTGAGAAGGTTTGGTGTTGGTTACATTGAGGTTTGTGGAGTGATGCTAGTATATTGTAACTTCATCTTGTCTGTATACTTGTATCGTCCATGCTGTCTTCAGTTTTGTGGTTTCTTCATAGAATATTGGTTACATTCATTTCTGTATATTTGCATTGATGTGATATTCCTGTTGTGAATAGTATTTTATATTGTATTCCTGCTATACAGAGAAATGTTGTTTTTTATTTTTAAATTAATAGTGTAATATTGCTAAAATCATTGGAGTAAGTTATAGTCCTATCTGGCCTGGGACTTGGTATGTAGACCAAGCTGACCTAGACAGAATTCAGGTATTGCCTTCCTTTTGCCTACCAAGCACTGGCAATAAAGGAGTGTACGGTCAAACCTGGCTTCCTTCCATCTTATCTTATGTTAAAATCTAGTTTGGTTTGTCCAAGTTTTCTTTGGTATCAGGTCTGGTTTGCTGTATTCTAAACTTGTATATAGGTTAGGTTTAAAATAGCCACTTAATAATTAATGTTTCTTAGAACCTTTTTTTTTTTTTTTTTTTTAATCTAAGACAATTTCTCATGTAGCCCTGGCCATCTTGGAAGGCACTCTGTAGACTAGGCTGGCCTTAAACTCAGATTTGTGTGCCTCTTCTCCTCAGTGCTGGGATTAAGAGCACAGTCCACGACCCAACCCCTTAATTTTACTTTGGATTTCCTTTGTATATTTCTGTGGCTGCTCTCTCACTTATCTCTGGCCATGTCCACTTCACTTTGCCTCTCAGTTTTAATGTGTAACTGTTTTATAATACTGGTGGGGAAGGGGAGGAGCTAGCTTAGCAGGTAAGGCTTTGGTACTCCAGTGATACGAACTACCTAAATCCTTGGGACCCACGAAACGTAGAAGAGCTCTCACAGTGCTGTCGTTTGACCGCTGTGCACAGCTCCCCCAACTGCAATAATGACAAAAGCTACAGGCAGAGTGAAGAGCACATCCTGATGATAATAAATAGCTTAGCTGTGGTTGTATTGTTAAGCTCTCTTATTTCTTTG